>NW_017731937.1:686468-733142 GCF_001890085.2 Hipposideros armiger
GTAGAGTATAAATTGGAGTCACAAACTCAATGCCTACAGATGGAGGGGACATCAATGTACAGACCACTAGATGTGTAGGAAAGGAGAGAAAGTCCCCAGAGCTCAAGGATACTTCCCTATCCAAATGTATTCAAATTCAAATTACTTTAAAATAGTATATTAGAATTCCAATCCAACCAACAAACGGTATCCATGAGACGAGTTTGAATTGTGAAAGCATATGATACTTTCCTCAAAATATGTGACAGCAAGTAAGCAAATAACTACAATAAATAAATATATAAAGGGTCATTAGACAAATAAACAATTAGTTCTATAATATCTTGACATTTGTGTTTCTTTCATTTTTAATTCTGTTATTTCCTTTGCAACTTTCACCACTCTCATTAAGGGTGCAATAATTTTAAATCATCAATAAAATAATCTTCAAATGTTCTCACTATCTCTATCTTCTAATTTATCTAATTTTTTCTACACACTGATTCCATCTTAATTTCAGTTCCCTTTAGTCTTTACATTACAAAAAATTTAGCATTACAAAAAATTCTTGGGATTTTTCTTACAAATTTGTTTCTCCAGCTGTCTCTTGTGATATCATTCATTATGTCTTCCTTGCCTCTTGCCTTCATTTTAAACCCCACATCCAATCATCACCAAATATTTTCTGCTTTTTCTTTGAAATATATCCAGAATCAACTCTTTTGTCTATTATTTGAACCATTGAAATAACATCCTAACTGGTCTCTCTGCTTCCTACTTCCTTTGAGTACTTTTCTCCTATAACAGCCAGCGGTGGTCAAAATAGTCACTTTTCAGAAGATTTCCTTTTAAAAAGATAAAATATTTACCCTATTTCAAATGCAGAAGATATAAAAAGGACATATGGTGAAAACCCAGTCTCTCAGTGATCAAGTTTCTACTTTCCTCTTCATAGGTATCACTCATTATAGCTTACGTATTTTTAAAATTTTATTTTTTTGAATTTATTGGCATGTAAATGTGGATTTTTATCTATTTTTATTTATTTTTTACAATATCACACTAGTTAGCAAAAAATCTGTACTTTAGAGAGATTTTCTTATTATATACAGTGCACCTTTTTTACAGCAGTCTTATACTCAATTACATGGTTATAATATAATTTACATACCCCCTCCCTTATTGATGTATATTTAGTATGTTTCCAAGTCTGCTATTACAAATTATGTTATAATCTTGCCATATCTAAAGTATAAAAAACCATGATTGCTGTTTCAAAGGGTATTTTTATCTCAAATTTCTATGGACACAGCCAAACTGGCCTCTGTAAGGGTTATACTGATTTACCCTCAGTAATGGATAACGGTGCCTAATTTTCCACATACTTCCCAAGAGAGACTGTTATCACATTTTTGGATTGCTGCCATATGCCTCACAGAGTGTTTTGTAGATAATAGTTGCTCAGCAGTGCTTTTCGGGCTAAATTAACAAATACACTCGTTAAGATTTGCTTCAGGCAGGACAGGCTCCTATTGGATTATTAACTCTAAGTCTCTTCTATATATTTCTGTAAGTGGTGAATACACTGGGAGTGGAGATAACAACAAAATGTGTGGGATTAATGGAGAAGAAAGTTTATTTCAATTTCAGATGGTTCGGATAATGGGAATACCCTACTTAGACTCAGCTTTATTTGAATTTAAAGAAAACAAAGTCCAGCATATTTTTAATCCATTTTATTCTGTCCAGTAGCTGTAACACACGGATCAATGGATGTGTGGACAGAAAGACCTGGCGTTGTTTCTGGGCAAACTAATTTACCAAAAAATAACAATTAATATTTGTAAATATGTATTAACTGAGCTAATTCTTTACAATTTTTGTTGTGTGTCTTTACAATCATCTATGATAGGTGATATTATTAAGTCTATTTTACAGATGTAAAAACTGACTTTTAGAGTAATTAAGCATGTGGTTTGCCATAAATACCAAAACTATATGCATAGTATTTCCTTCCTATTTCGGGAAAGCTAAAACATTTAAACTCTCACAATTTATTAGTTAGTTATTACAGTTGCATTATGTTTTCCTTTGGCACATGATATTTTACAAGATTTTGATTGAATGTCAACGTTATTTAATAGCATATACACCCAACAATTGCTTAGTTTTCATTTGGTAAATCTAAAGAGGAATGCAGTTATCAGGCTATATCCACCTTCATTTACGTTACTTCAACAGGTAGAATAAATTGTGTGTTTTAAATTTCCTGTTTCATAAAAAGGAAAAATGATCTGGCAGGTGAGATGGATTTATATTTCTTTTGTGTATGTGTGTGTTCACTGGGAGATAATTATATTTTCATCTGATCCGTTTCAGTATTACTGTTCTTACCCTATAATATGCAATGCTTTCCTATTATTTATTTTGTGGTAATTTAATATAAATTGTTACTGGGTTTTAGTCTGGGAAGATTCCCAAAACTTCAGATTGCATCTAGGAAAGGTACTGGCTTAGCATACACCTCACTTATTTGTTTTTATGCTCTTAAATTTTTCTATTCAGAGGATACAATATTTGACCAAACAGGGATTGTAAGAACTAAACACCTCTCACTGCACTTTTAGAAATATTTGTGGATTTGTTTATTTTGAAAAAATAATTGCTTTCATGATAATTCTTTACATATATAAAAGTCATATAAAAGAAATTACATGTATTTTTTGCCTTATGGATTATCAAATCTCTTTGTATCATTAGTTTATAGATTTAACATCTAAAATGATAATTTTGAGACAGTTGAGAAAAATCTA
This sequence comes from Hipposideros armiger, assembly GCF_001890085.2. Classification (NCBI taxonomy): domain Eukaryota; kingdom Metazoa; phylum Chordata; class Mammalia; order Chiroptera; family Hipposideridae; genus Hipposideros; species Hipposideros armiger. Next base: position 689,261 of record NW_017731937.1, read on the forward strand.
CCTGAATATTGCAAATAATAGAAAGCAAAGTAATACTAAACACAACTTACAACCCAGAGAAAAATACATTAAACATAGGAGTTTGGTTTAAAATATTAACATTCTTGAATGTGCCTCTCAGTATTTCAAGATTTTTCCACCTACTTTAATTTGGGAGTATGGGATACAATCCATACTTATAAAAGAATAGGAAGATTTCCTGCTATTTGTATATTGTACTAGCTGTATTTAAAGCCATTTATGAAAAGCTCTAGGTTCTAGTGCAAATCATATTCTTTCCCCCTGACTATTATTATTATTATTATTCTAGTAAAATTAATTTTAAAAAAATCCAGTGGAGTCTTGAAGGACAAAGAGAAAAGGCAGTGTTTCCTTAAAGCAGCCTGCAGCCTCAGAGGTCCGCAGGGAAGATGAGCGGAGCAGGTGCTCTCTGTGTTCTGATCCCCTGCAGCATGGAGGAAGCCTGCTTCCAAGGTGGCTTTTGTCACTTGCTGTCCCCAAAGGGTAGTTTGGACTGCGTTGGCCCTTTCAACTTAGCTTCATGTTACCTGCTGTAAATAACAAGAAGCCACTGATATTTTGGCAAGCCCATGAGAGATTTTAAGACAATGGGACCAAACATTTTATAAAATTGTATATTGGGTTTTAAAATCATTTTGCAAAATTATTATAATGCCTGATATTTCATAAGACTTTCAAAATATGTAGGCATTTAGAATAGTAAGATCAATTTTCCATGGTATTCATAAACTCATTTGTGGTAAATTAATCCTGTGTCTATGGAAATAATTAAGGTCATTCTTCAACATAAGTCAAAACATCCTCATGCTCTCATCCTATGTAATTTCATGAATTCATGAATACTGAAGCTGCTAACATTTTAAATTTTTAGAGAAATGCTGTATAAGGTCAGACAATTAAGTTCGCGAACTTTCCACTGTGCACTCATGTGGTGGAAAGTTCACGACCTTAATTATCTGACCATGTATGTATTTCTTCATAGGAAAGAAAGAACATTCATATAAATTTAGGATATCTAGTTATCTCTTATATATTGATTTTTTGAAACTAGAAATAGTCAGTGCATTGTACAAAATGGGGCCACGTGAATAAAAAAATGAATGCTTATATAGTAAAAATAATATAAAAAAAGCCAAGCTAATTAAAAGCCAAACTATATTTTAACATCTCAAAAGGGACCCTACAATCTTTTCCAATGTGCATTAAAATTATCTGCTAAACATAATTGCATTGAGGACTTTCTGACTGAATCTTTTCTCTCTCCCTCTCTCTTTCTCTCTCTCTGCCTTTCTTTTAATAAAAATGTACTTTCAGGTCAGATCCACTTTTGTGAGGCCTAGGCTGATACAATTTTGTGGGGTGGGCATTTTTAGTGGGTAAGAATATAAAATATCTCTTTTGCAAATTTCCAAAACTATATGACCATGTGAATAAACTTGGTAGGACTCTCCCAGTCTTGAAAGGGGTTTAGGACAGTGTGAGGCTATGAATTTTCATCATCATTCACTTCAAAGTAAATCTTCCACTGTGTGTTGTTAGAAAGAATATCCTTATATCATTAGAAAAGGAGGTCTTTTATCTATTTGTCCACCAGAAATTATGCCAAGCTACACACCCACTGAGAGAGGGTATCAGAACCCATTTTCCTAGATTTGCAAACTGCTTACGGACACAGATGTAAATCTTTAACAATTTGGTGATTGAAAAGGAATATCTCATTGTCTAACTGGTGTCATAGTGAGGCTTAGTTGGTCTCTGCTGGTAGAGATTAGGTGCTGAGCATTGATGTTAGCCAGGGCAGTTTGAGTAAGGGGAAGTCCATGTTGTTAGTTCATGGTCCCATAAGTCACTTTTGTTCGAGTGTTCCCTGAGCAAGAGTTGGGATGGCTTCGGAAGGATACTGACAGGCATCCATGAAGCTTGTTATTTTTCTACCTGATTACTAAGAGCCTTCTCTGAGGTAGATGCCCTTTGATAGGCATTTACAATCTAGGCACACGTCTTCATAACTTATGTCCATTCTGAGAGTTCCATGCATATCTTTTTCCCCAGGCTTCTTTGTTACCAATATTCTAATCCTATTTCTTCTAAGTCTCAGATCATCCAGCCAAACAGTAAATAACTGCCAATGAATCAGTGTAGAACTGTACTTCTAACGATCTCTAACCCTAGAAAAAAATGGACCACAAAGTGTTGCCAACAAAACACTTGTTGGAACCAGGAACAAGGGACTGAGACTGGTTAAAAAAACAAAACAAAACCAAACAAACAAACAAAAAACAAAAAAACAAAAACTTGCTGGAGGGTGAGAACTACTGGGTTTCCAGTATAATATTACTGGCAGCTATTAAAACATACGAGCAAGAAAAGAGTCAGCCACCAGAAGCAGAAAAAGAAGACTCTTTCTCCCGCAGGGTCCCTCCACTTCCTTCTACTGACCACACCTAGCATTGTGTCAGCAAAGGAAAAAGGTTAGAGTCCAGTTCAAATTTCACGAAGAACAATGAAGTGCATATGCAGAACTAAGAAGCAATTCATTTATATCTGGGACATGTACATGATTTCATTTAATCCTCATAATAAAATTACATATTTATCAATATTTTTTAAGCCTAATTGACTTTCCATGTTAACTTTGAAATTATAGAAGTATTCACAACGTAAAGATATGAATTGATTCTATAAAATTGTAAAAATCATGAAAAAAGAATCAAACAAAGACAATCAATGGATAGGAAATGGACAGTAGCAAACATTACAAAAGAGAGGTTAAATTTATGTATCAAATAAAATATTCACTTAGATAAAAATTATTAAAACTTCAGTATGTAAATGAGCAAAATTTATGACTGAAAAACCCACATTGGAAATAAAATTGGTAAAAATGCATAGATAAAAATATTAATTTAAACACTAGTTAAGTGCCATATTTTGCTTTTGTAATTGGACTAACTAGTCACTCTGTCCCTTCACTGCTGTATACTAAATCATACAGCAACAAACGGGAGACTATGACTAACAAAAAAACACTTAGAATCCTTACTAGAATTTGCAAAACAAAAAGAGCAAACTTTTAAAAGTGATAGAGTGCTCTATTGTTTCTAGCAAGTCTCAAAAAATAGCAGAAATCCAAAAACATTTTGGCATAAAAATAGAACTTACTGATCCCACTAGAAGAGAATGCGTCTTGAGAATTACAAAGCAGTTAAAGAAACACCATATTTACTTCTCAATGAGACTAGTCTTTAGATTTACTTGGAGATCTATATCTGCATATATCTATCTATCTATCTATCTATCTATCTATCTATCTATCTATATATATAATTCAATGGTACAATAATTACAGAGACAATCTTGTATGCAGTTCTCAAAGGCAAAAGAAATCAATCAGACCTAAAATATTCCACTACTTTCCTTATAATTCAAAGATGCGGGGTGCCAAAACATCTCCATCTCCCTTCTTTTCAGCACACACTCCTAATGGTTTGATAGAATTTATGTCAGTGTTTATTGGCTAATAACTTATTCTCCTCTACTGGCTTTTACATACTTAAAAACAATATTAAATATTGGCTGTGTACAGGCAAGTTTAGAGATTAAGGTGGGAACTATCGACCTAAAAATAATATCAACTAGGTATTTCATCATCAAAAAGAATTTATTTGGGAAAAAGACAAAGGGTGCAACCTAGTACACATACACATGGCAAGTCACGTGCAGATTCTTGGCAGCATGTCAAGATGGAGGTGTATTTAAGGAAGAGAAAAGCGAAGTTGGCATCGTACAATTTTATTATAAGGAAAGTAAGAACCATGAAGTTCTGTTATAAGTTAGAACCATAGATTTCTTCCTGTAGGGTTCTCAAGTGAACTTCCATAAGCCCAAGCTCCTCCAATAGATCTCTGTGCCTGATCATGTTTCCTCCAAGTTCCAGTTCATCTTTATCAGAACAGAAAGACAAAAGGTTGAGAAGGCCCAGAGCAGGTCAAAAATAGGGTAATGGGGAACCCAGAAGGCTGAGTGCTGGAAGGGAAGGAAAAAGCAGATGTTTGCTAGCTGGAGACTGAGAACAGAGACTCGTGGAATTTTTTAAAAAGAAAAATTGTGTGTTTTGTTAGTAAATTTCCTCTTTCAGCTCCCTTGTAAAATACCAGGTAAATCTCTAGCAAGTGCAACCGTTACTTCACCAAACAAAGGTGAAGCTTTGTTTGGGCAAATCCAGACCTGAAGACATGGCCTGAGTATGGTTTACACCAAAATAAAGAGGCTTTTAATTTTTTTTTTAAACAATTGCTCCTAAGTCCCACCCAGACTTGTTGGGAAATTACACAGAGTTCATCTGTTCAGCAGAAGCTCTAAAATTATGAGTTTGCTTGGGTATCCTCTTGTTTTGGTCTAATCCAGCTCTCTGCCCTGAGACCCTGGGGGGAGGATAAAGAGAAGAGAAGGGAAAAGAAAAAGAGGAGTGAGGGGAGTGAAAGAGAGGAAATAAATGAATGAGATAAAAAGTCAAACATTTATGTGGGGGAAAAGTATAAAAAGGGAAAAAGTAAATGCCAAAATAGCTCATTGTTTAGAATATCAGCATGAGACATTTATTTTAAAATATGTATTAAACTTTTAAGTCAGGTGTCACTCCCAATGCATATCCATGGACATGCATACTTGTTATTAGGAGGATATAGTCCTGATAATTTGCAAAAGGTGAGTGTGAAGGTTATGGCTTTGACTGACAGTTGCAGATTGGTTTGTCTACAGTAATACCATCTCTGAGTAAAAGACAGCCAGCAGCTATACCTCCCCACTCAGGCTGTTCCATTAGTGTCACTGGCCTCCTCAGGGTTTTGTTACCTCTTACCTTGTATGTTTATGGATACAAATTTATTTCTACTATTCCATTTTTTTAGAGCCAGCTGGTCATATTTACTTTAGCTGATTTTTCTTAGTGTCTCTTCCTCCTGAAAATTCTCAGGAAGTTTTTGATAATTAAATCAGTAGTACGGAATACAACTTTATATTACTGGATTTGATTAAAAATCAAGAGCATTCAGAATAGCGTCCTAAAGAAAGAAAACATCCATTTAGCTCTTCATGACTTATTAAATTTAAAACTAGTTTAGGTATTTACAAACTATTAATAATTTGAAATAATATCTTTACTGTTACCTGATTTTTAAAATCTTTTATAATTAACAGCAAATAGTTATCTTTTTAAAAATAAACAATTAATTATTTGGCATTGAACTATGTACTGTTTAACCAGTAAAACTAAGAATATCAGCTTATTTAAATTATGTAAGATACAGAATATTAAATCATACATTACATGTATTTAAAGAAGTTTCCAGGTTTCCTAAGAGAAACTATTATTTTTTACATAAATTACTATAATTCTTGAGTGATTTTTACTTGGGGGCAACATAACATACATTAAAAATGAAGCCTGGTTAGATTCTCTTGGATGTGAATGTGGTGCTGCCAATGGTTTACAATTTAAGTCAAGTTACTTTACTCATTTTGATCTTTGGGACTTTACCTGCAAAATGGTGACAGTATGTATCTCACAAGGTTACTAAGAAAATTAAGAGAAAAAACAGCGTAGCACTAGGCACATATTAGGAAATAAATAAAGTGTAGTTAAACATGATTATTATTTTGCAAATGCTGTGAGAAAACTTCAGCCTAGTGCAATTTTCCCTATAAAGAAAATCTAGAAATATTTTAGCCACTGAGATGCTAGAGTGAAAAGACTTTGCCATTAAGTAAGTCACTTAACCACTCTATATTTTAGTTTCCTTACTGGTAATGTGAGGGTAAAAATAGCACTTACCTCATAGGGTTGTTAAAAGGAAGAAGAGGTTTATAATCATAAAATATATGGAGCAGGGCATGACATATGCATTATCTAATTATGTAAGAGTTATATAAGGACTGCATTATATAAAAACATTAAATACTTATATAAGCATTATATAGGGATTTGTTAAATGAATGAATAAATTGAATAGGGCAGAGTTTTCATGACTCTAAAAAATGCATGGTAGGATGAAACCATTCATCAGTATAAGCTTTTATGTTTTGTATGTCTCGGTTAAGTACTACTCTGCAAACTACACATCTTAATGACATATATTTGTGATGCGACCAGATAATGTTTATCCAGAGCAGGTGCAACTTCTATACCCTTGACTAGAACCTCGCTACTTAAAACATGATCCCTGGACCAAGAGTATGAACATCATGTAAATTATCAGGCCCTACCCAAGCACAACAAATCAGAATTTACATTTCAACAGGTTCCCAGGTGTTTTGAACATACTACTTTAAAGTATACCATGTCATCAATATCCCAATCAATATTCCACTTCTGTAAAAGAAATAAAAGAATACAAGATTAGTAAAACTCACAGTAGAGTGGCATCTATTTTTATTTGGAAGACCATTTCTGTTTAAACAACAGATAAAGCATATACAAATTAAAGCCTTATAATAAGTAGTTTCTTTTGACTATAGACATGTTTTTAAAAATTTTTCCTTTTTGTTTTTTTCTTTTATTAGTATAACAAAATCAATATATTTTATTATTACTGGTAGACTTTTTTTAGGTTTTTTTAAATTGTTTTGTGTTCTATTTTGTTTTTAATGAAGAAGCTCAGCGAAAACATCTTTCTGACAGATAAACTTACTAAATTTACTTTCACATTTCTGAGGTCATGTCTAATTGTAAGCATTGTAAGATTGAAGACCACTGGGAGAAAGAACTGTCCAAAGGTGAATGAGTATTCTTTACAACAGAGCTTCTCGAAAGGGAGAATGATGGCAATATGTTAATAGGTTTGACAGCACTCTTGCCAATTTTGACCCAGAGGTCACTGGTCCTCTGAGTGATGGGGTCTACTTGCTTGAGATTGAAAGGCAAACGGGTTTATGTTATTTGTCCATGGGAATCACATTATCCACTGGAATGCTTGGATTCTGAGCATGTCAAAGACCAGATATGTGAAGCCAGTCTAGCACTTCACTGTTCAGAAACATGTGGCATAATATTATGACAGATACCACCCACGTGCGCACATGTAACATATACCTCCTTAGTAGCTATTGCGATGCAGTTGCCCATGTCATGACATCATGTAAGCCCTGTGCAATTTTGTGTTGTGCTGCCAAGGACTGAATGAAGACATTTCTATGAGTCTTGCTGACAATCTGACAGCTCCCTAGTATTTGAAGATATCTCAGACACTTTATGCTTTTTATTTTCTCTTTTAAGATTAGATTTGAGGCAACATTTATATATCAGAAGCAGTTGTGTTATATAGTACATTTTGTGTATGTAAAAACAGGCCAGGACCTTAGAAAAAAATAGTTGTTGATGCTAGATGTGTATAGCATGATAACATGTGTTCAGGTTAAAGCTTTCAGAGAGGAAGCTTTCTGTTCTTAACTTGAACTCCTGCATAATATAATTAGGCTGCGGGGACAGGTCAGAGGGACTAAGGAAAAAAATAGCAATGAGCTACTCTGTGTTGTTCTGTGTGCTCTCTCCTCTTCCCAGAAGAGTTAGAATCTATTCCTTGGTATCCTTTCCCTGTCTTGCCTCACCTTACTGCAAATGAACACACACAGCCAAGGAAACACACATACCCCAAAACTCTCAGGAAAATTAGGTGAGAAAGAGTAGACAATCTCAGTGCTCCCAAAATTATCTAGTAATAACAATGATATATGTCTAATGCTAATTGTATGTGTGTATGTTACATGTATATATAACATATGTAATGCTACAAAGTTATAATAATTTTCTAATGTAATAAAAATAAGCAAAGGCATTGTACTCAGATAGGCCTGAGTTAGAATCTTAACCCTCATATGATGTTACTATGAACATACAGTTTACAGTTTTCTGAGCTTCAGTTCTATTATCTTTAAAATAGTAATTATATTAAACCTCCTTAATGAGTCTGTCATGATAATGAAATTGGATAACACGCACTTAAATGAGATTTGAGATACAAATAAATTGGTACGCTTAGGTTATAATGCTTAGGTTATAATCTTCCCTAAAGCACTCCCTAACCTCTTTAGCACAGACTGAGCCTTTCTTTCTTTCTCATGATTCAAATAGTGGCTCAAAACAGCTTCATACCTGTCAGGGGACAAAAATGGTGTTCATTTTTAGGGTTGATTAAGATACACATACACATTTTTGGTGGACTGGTGTGGGGCTAAGAAGTTGGTAAAAAAAAAAGTTTTTATATGATATGGAACACTTCCAACTTCACCGTCAAAAGAAATATTTCTTTCATAATGAGCTCAACTCAGCGAGGAGGCCAATAGGTCAGAAGGATATAGAAGTTCCAGTTGCAGTTAAAAGGCTCACATTTGGATCTGGCCTGACCCATCCTGGTGTCACTATATGTCATCTGGTTTGACAGGGCCTATGTGTAAACCAGATATTTCCCAGGCCCAAGACAACTTTTCTTCAGAGACTTCTTTTTTCATCTTGTATGTTATGAGGGTCAAGTGCATTAGTGGACTGGGAAGGCTAATGACAGGGCTTTCCACCCCATTGGCTTTGGCAAATCTGTAGCTTGAGTTACAGTCATGGTTGTGGATTTCCAGGTGTGCAGAATCTCTGCTCAGCAGAATCTTAGCGCAGTAGAGATGACAATGATTTTTCTCATGTTAGGACCAGGGCTAATTTATAAACATAATAAAGACAGTCCTTGGATATTGCCAAAATACCTGTTGGGAACTTACAAAAAACATTTTTCATGGGGCTTGAGTTCCTGCCTGACAAGGAACTTGTGACATTACATTTAATGGTAACTTTGGCATTAATTGTATGGTCATAAGCTAGTGAGCATTGCAGATATTTATTTTTCTTGTATCACGAACCAAACATAATGCTTAGCACAGTAAATATTTAGTAAACTTGTTTATCCTCCTTTATGTTGATACTTTATCTTTCTAATATTATTAAGAGTAAAAACCTCCCTCAATTAAAAACTATTATATTAAATAATAATGATAATAAATTCTAGTATTAGAATTTAACAGCTATTGTATTGTAAATACTCCATGCAATGATGGGCATAATGTAATGGTCATAAAAATGCCAAATAAGAATTCTTTCTCCTTGCTTTGTACTTGATAAAGTCATTTTATATATTATTTACTTTAATATTTCCAACAAGCTTGAGTTGTGTTACTTAATACATTTTATAGATGAGAACAGTAGATAGGAAAATAGAAAATGATCTCCGAAAACAGTTAAAGAAAAAAGTGTATTTAGTATATTATCACACAGCAGAAAATATATGCATTCATGCATATATTTCAAAATAAGAGAAGGTAAAAAGCATTATACCTACTATTAAAAATATAAATTCATCTGATTTTTATTTTAATGTAGTCAAGATTCTAAAAGAGTTGTCAGGTATATAATATGATTTAACAGTGTTTTATAGTGTTTCACTGGTGTTTCAAATTAATTGCACAGAAGCTGCTGAATGGATGAAGAATTAACTGAATTATTATAAAAAGTATATATATATATATTATATATAATCATCTAGTATATTTTTGTTGCAATCAAAGTTGTCTGATCTTTCCCAGTATCTTCACAAATGAGGAAACTAATATAATGAGTAGATATTTCTCAGCTGGAAGATAGACCTAAGTCTAATCAAGCCCTAAAAAAATATAGATAGATAGGAACGCACTTTATAGAAGCAGTAAAATGAAATCCTACTTATAACCAAATATGCATTAGTGTATTTGAAAAATAAAACAAAATGAAGGCCAAATATTCAGTGGAGCAAATTATGCAAATTTTGATGTAAAGCAACATAAATATGTGTTTGCAATTATGGTAGAAACAAATGAGAGCTGGGATAACAGTTTTCCTGTAAGTAGGGCTCTTTTTTGCATATCCACATACTTCATGTAAGTAAGTAGACACCAATTGATGTTGATGGCTTCATTATGTTTTAATTATTTTGAGACTAAACCTGAAAACCTATCATATTCTAACACAGGGTGACAAAAAGGGACATGGTCCAAAGAGAAACAACTAAAATAATCCATTTACTTAAAGAACCATCTTAGGAATTTGATTTCCCCTTCAGTAAGTCAATATGCGTTAAGCTAACCAGAGACTGATTTAGAGGAGAAAATGATAGTACAGCGTACATGCTTTTGAAAACAATGGTGTTAACAAAGAAGAGTGATCATCATGATTCTAAATAACAAACTGACAGATTTTAATTCTCATTGTTGCTGGATTTTGATTGATATTACATTATTTAATTTTTACTGTTTAAATATATAATTTAAATATTTTGAAAATGCGATTCCAGCAAAATCTATTAATAGTCAATAATTCAATGATTTCTTAAACTCAAGTACAATTTACTATAGAGTTACTTAATGACTTTTCCTAATGAAAACTTTCCACTCATTATTCACTTAGCTCTCTTCTTTGTTTAAATTGGTGAAACTCTACTGGGAAGGGACTTTTATATTTATATTTATTTTGCACGTAACCAGAGATCAACACACATATTTTTTTTTAAATGTCAAATGGTAAATATTTTAAAGTCTTTGTAGGTCATAGAGTCTCTGTCACAACTCTATCATTATCATAGTAATGCAAAGCAGCCATATGTAAATGGGTGAACATAACTGTTCTTATCTCTGGCGAATGTCAGAAGGAAAAGTGAATCCAACAAAACATTAATTTTTTAAAAAATTAAAGTTTATTAGGGTGACAACTGTTAGTGAAGTTACATAGGTTTCAGGTATACAATTCTATAAGGGAGGAGGTGGGTGGTAGATGAGAGTAAAAGGGATCAAATATATGGTGATGGAAGAATTGACTCTGGGTGGTGAACACACAATGTGATATATAGATAATGTATTAGAGAACTGTATAACTGAAACATCAAAAAATGTTAACAGAGGTATGAGGGCTGGTATGATAGATTATAATCCCAGGGAGCTCCAATCCAAAGCAATTCTACTTCCAGGAGTAAACTTGCTCATGGGTCCATCTCTAGTGCACGGAGGTTGGGGCCCGGCTGGGGAGTTAAAAAAAAATGCATTTCTCATCCTGAGCTACATAAGGCTATCATCATATGTAATGCACTAGCCCCCTGAAGGATGGGGTGAGTGAAAGGTAAAAAGATGAAAAGTCAAAAGAACTTCCAGCCACCTAAGAATCTCAGTGGAAATCAGAGAGGTCTCTCATAATTTGGAAAGCTGGAGACCAAGCTCTAGCAGAGGTCAGCAAATGTTTTTGTAAAGAGTTAGATTATAAATTATTTAGGCTTTTCACTAAAAGAAATTATAAGTAAGGTTCTTAAGAGTGACAGGTAATGACACTAGGTGGATGCTCACATCTCTAGGAAGAAATGCAACACACCAAAAAGGATAAATATAAAATGCATTCATAGGTAAGATATTTAATATATATTTATATATAATATGCATAATTTGTATAATATGTATGTATGCGTGAACATGTATAATATCTTATGTAAGTAATTTATTATTTACAACAATAATAAAATTTTTGTATTGTGGGAGCTATAGCATGTGTAGAAAAAAATATACGATGAGGCACATAATTGGGAAAAATGTAACAGCATCTACTTTTGTATGATTATTTACCTAGAAAATCATTGGGTTCTATAACAATATTAATTTAACTAATAATGAATTTTGAAAAGTTGCAAAACATTACTAGTAAACAACATACTTTCTGCTCATTGAAAGACACCATTGAGAAAATTAGTAGGTCAATGAGGGATTGGGATAAAATATTTTATATATATATAACAAAGGATTTGTTTCCTGAACACAGAAAGAGAAAAAAAATAACCCAATAAAAGTGGGCAAAAGACTGAATACACAATACATTTTAAAAAGGGTATAAACACATCACAGTCCTCAGAAAAATACTCATTGAAATCACTATGAGCTACCATTTTATAGCCATTAGAATGGCTCAAACCATAAAGACTGAACATGCAAAATGTTGATAATATGGAGAAACTGGAATGTCATATATTGCTTACTGGGTGGGTGTAAAGTGTTAAAAATCACTTTGGAGAATTGTTTGGTTGCTTCTGATAAGTTAAAGAAATATCCATACAGTGACTAAGTAATTCCATTCCTAGAGAAATGAAAACATATGCCCACAAAATTACTTGTATAAGACTGTTGTTGATAACTGTCTTATTCATAGGAAATGACCTGACTGTCCACTACAGTAGAATAGGTACACAAATGTCCATCAACTGTGAATGGAAAAATGAAATGTGGTATATCCATATCATAAAATATTATTCAGAAATAAAAAGGAAAAATATTAATACATGCTACTACCTGGATAAACCTTGAAAACATTAATTGAAAGAAGCCAGACACCAAAGAACAATAACATATAATTTCATGTATATGAACTGTCCAGGATAAGCTAATCCATAAAGACAGAAAGTGATTAGTGATTTCCGTGGGCTAGAAGTGGGGAGGGTAGAAGTGAGTGCTAAATGCTGCCGTTTTTTGTGTTTTTTTTGTGGGGGGTAATGGAAACGTTTTAAAATTAAATTGTTATGCTGATTCACAATGCTGAATATACTAGAACAATGAACTTTAAAAGAGTGTGCTGTATGGTATTTTAATTATATATTTCAATAAAGCTGTTTAAAAAAACAAAACACATTCCTGACCAATCCACTGCCACCATAATAAGCTCAACTCCTCAGCTGACCTTTGGTTTCTCAGTCCAGAGCACCAAGAAGCTGGACAGCCCCCCTCTTCTTCACCACTCCCAGCATAGACACAGAAACTGAGATTGGTCTGTTAACAACCTTTCCTGTTATTCGACCATTTCAAGAAGAATTTGACACCCATGACTCTCGGGGTCACAGGAACTTCCTGTGAGGACTATTCCTGATAACACAGTATAAATAATTTAAAATGCCCCCTATATTTGTTTTCTTTTAGGATGGGAATTATTCAGCATCCCTCTGTTTAGAGCACCATTTGTGGCAGTATGACAAACCCAGAGGGTACCTGTGTGGGAAGCTTCATGTTTTATGCATCCCATGAGGCCAGATCAAGTCTGGACAGGTCACTACCAATGGGCTGTAAAGATGAAGGACTCTTTTCTAAATTATCAGCTCTAAAGAACAAATTTTCATTCACTCTGCTAGAGGAAAGTCCCAACTATTTTGCTATTCTCTCTATAGAAACAAACCTTACCAAAATCATTGACACATGAAGAAGTAACCAAAGACTATGCTGCCCAAAAATGTAGAAAAGAGTATCAGAAAATTAATTATTCAGAATATTATGCTATGTTTGATTTTGTGTTGTTCTTAGTATAATCATTGTAAATTTAGCAATTTGTAGTGAATCTAAAAATTCTAATTATATATCACAATTATATACATATTATTATAATCAAATGAATGCAAGTTTGGCTTTATATCAGACCTTTCTTGAGATTGCTTGTTACATATGGCTCCTTGCCTCCTTTTCCCTTGTTACTCTACTTTTAACAAGATCATTTTAAAGTCTTTCTCTCCTTTCTTCAGTTGTGATAGTGACAGCTTTGACTTAAAATCAATTCATTGCTTAAAACAAATGTCCCCATCATCTGTTTTGCTTTTTTAATATATAATATTCACATGCTTTTACCAAACCATGGATTTTTAGCAAATCCATGGTTTGCTACTGTTTCCTGTAGTAGTAACATTTGACATTTGATCATCCTTAGCATCTTCCATGAATATTTTTGTGACCTTTCCACAGACAGGCACACATTTTTGCTACTTAATCCAGACACAAGGCAGCCTTGTATTAGCACCCCAGAATAAGAATTTGACTTATGAAATTGTGACATCGCACACTGTCACTTTTTCCTGTTGGTAAATTATGACCAATAGCGTAACACAGAGTTATATGCCTTTAATCTACCGGTACTTACCTTATAATCGGTTTATCTACCTCAGGCAATATGCATGGTAACATCATACAAAATACAATCTCACTATAGATCAGAGATCAAAAGGGACAGATTTTAATGACATTACAAAAATAAAACACTTGCATAGTAATTGGTTTGAGGTAGTTAGTTGTATTTGAAATGCAGGCATGATTTCTCTCTATCCAGTTACAGCTTGCATGTGCAAAAAAAACCCTCAAAAAATAAAAAAAAGGTCAAGATAGGGAAAGGCAAATTTCTATGTTTTCCCTTTTCCTAATCTGTCACAGACCAATGATTGGGTTAATAGCCTGGAGAAAATAGCCTTGTCAAGGTAAACTGAACTTTCATCACAACGAGGTCCCGCCATCAATGACTTGTCAAAAAACAGAAAGGAAAAGAAAACAATTCTGTAACGATCTTCCTTTTTATCTTGTGAAGCACCTGCTGCCCCAAATGATGCCAAACTGACTGACAGCAGGTAGTTTCTCAGAAAAACCGGCTGCTTTTCTCCCGCAGGCTTCCCGTGCCTTTATGGAGACCTTGGCATGGAATCGGTCAGCGGGAAGAGTCAATAATGCCTGCTATCAGTACAATGTGCCTATGTGCATTTTTAAAGCCTCTGCTTTCTTGAAGTTTAGTCGTCAGGAACCTTGCTTTTAAATAGATTTCAGTGTCAATATGTGTTCCTTCCCACTAATGCTAAGAAAAGGCCACAAAGAGCAGGATCAGATGCTGTGTCAGAATGTTGGCAGTGCTGATACTCACTGGCTGCCCACTCATCAGGAAGCATCTTTAGAAACTGAGAAGGCTTGGATGAAAAGGATACCATTTCTGCTTCTTTCTTGACGTTTTCTCATTATCACCAGGAGATAGATAGTATATATATATTCAAAATGTACTCAGTGGCCTAGATATTGAGTGTCTGTATTATTGAAAAATGCAATGGCAGACTAAGGGCTACACATAATAGCTTCAACATTTTATAACATACATGAATTATTACAGAGATGGGAACATCAGGCTGTCAATTTCTGCAGCTGATATGTTTTTTATCCTGTTTAAAGTAGGCACCATTCAGTCTATAAACATGCCTCCTGAAATTCATGTGTAGATAGAATGTTTCGGAGGGAAGATACAATTTTGCAGGTTTATTTCTCATTCTACACAAGTCACTTGAAATTGGCCTCATGTTTTTAAAAGGTACATCAAATTAATTAAATAGAATTTGAAATGATTTCAGATCAACCTCTCTGAGCCTCAATATTATTATGAACATTTACTACAAATATTAAATTAGATTTATTTTGTTTACTATCACAAAATGTTTTAAATATTTTAAGTACACAATGCATTGCGCTGTGTACCTCATGGTATTGAGAGATAAGTTAACTTCTTTACTAACCAAGAGTTTAAATGCCAGTATCTAACTGGAGACAGGAAGACATAAACACTAAAGTAAGGACCAGAACAAGAATATAGCAATAGCAGTGGAGAATAAAATATTGATTAAACGTGACTGGGAAAATAGTCATGTGGAGGACATGTTTTTTTAATCTGACCTTTGAAAAATGACCAGAATATCATCATTGAATTTGGATTTGCATTAGGATGGAGATGGTAGGAAAAATATTCCATATTGAGAAATTGTTATGAATACTGAGGTTATAAATACCTGACACATCAGAAAAATTAGAAATAATTCACGGTGGTCTGCATATGCGGAATAGGGAAGGAAATGGGCCATGCAATAGAGCTAGTAAATGAAATAGAATCAATAACTTATTCTCTGAGAGGTCCTTATTAAACATAGCATATACAATTATGATTTCTTAAACATATTCATTTATCCAGGCTTTTTTTGGTTTGTTTTTAAACAAACATCTGTTGACGTCCTATTATTGTCCAGGTTATGTGTTAGGCTCTGGGGATGCAGCAGTAAAAAAAATGAATTTCTTGTTTTTCTGGAGTTAATATTTTAGAAAAGGGACAAAGATAATAAATGAATAAAAAAGTACATACATACAAAGTGGGATTACCTGTAAAGAAGACAAAAAGGCAAGGAAACGGGATAGAGAGATTGAGGGGATGGGTAAGGAATGGTACTATTTTACGCTGTGGTCATAGCAGATTGGTTGAGTGATGAATTTGAGCCAAGATCTAAAAGTTACAAGGTCATGGTCTACACAGGGGTAAGGGGAAAAATGTTTCAGGCAGAGAGAATAGTACATGCCAAGGCCCCAAGGTAGGAGAGACCAATTAGCTTTTTCAGTTTTCTTATCAAATGAAGATGTAGCATTATTACATAAATCTTAAGAGTCTGTAGAGTAGTGCTTAGTTTTCATAAGTATCTGTGAGAAGCAATATGATTTAGTAAGAACAATAAAAATATCTGGGTTTTAAGAAAAAGGAAAACTTTTATTTTTCCATAGAATCATAATTTCCTAGCAGTTCTGAAAAAGAGGGTGGAACTTTGTGTTAGAGCACAGAGGTGCAATTTCATATTTTTTTTCCTATACTTGAGCATAAATTATTTAGGGTGATATTCCCATAGTCATATAATTTTATACACAGCTGTTCAGTTTTGTTTCAATTAAATTTTCAGATAGTGTTATTGTTTTAAAAGTTTATATGAAAAGAAACACATTGTGTGTTATATATAGATGATGTATTACAGAACTGTACACCTGAAACCTTTGTAACTTTACTAACAATTGTCACTCCAATAAACTTTAATTAAAAAAAGAAAAGAAACGATGGTAGAAACGCTCTCAAGTAGAAAAAAAAGTAATGAATCAATCCTAATAATTGGCAATAATATATACCTTTGTCTAATTTTTACTTCTTTTTAAAGAACAAGAAAATTTTATAAGCTTGTCATCGTTTTGAATATTTGTCAAAGCATGACAATCCCAAAGTATGTGTATTGTAAACAATGGCTTCCTGGAGGGCTTGATAGCTTCCCTATATACAAAATATGAGAAAACAATGCATCGCTGATCAATTAAGATTCCCAACACAGAAAAAGAGAGTTCATTCTTTAGCAAGGGTAAATTTTAACATAGCCACAAACTAAGTCAAATTAACAGATACAGGTTTTATGTGTGTGTATATATACATATATATATATATATGTATATACACACACACACATATATATATACACACACACACACACACACATATATATATATGTATATGTATATATATACAAAATAATAAACTGGAAATATTTTTTTTCCATATTCCTTGTAGTATATTACAGACTAGAAGCAAAAGTTCAAAATGATACAGTTTTCTATGTCCTTGGATTCTTGTTTTGCCAAAACCTAATGGCTCATGATTATGGGTAATCAGGACTATTTATTTTTATTATTTTTAAAATTTATTTTTAGTTATAGTTTACATACAATATTATATTAGTTTCAGGTGTACAACATAGTGGTTACTTATATCCCTTACAAAGTGATCACCCCGATACGTCTAGTCCTCTTCTGGAACCATTCATAGTTATCTCAATATTATTGACTATATTCCTTAGGCTGTACATTACATCCCTCTGACTGTTTTTATGACTGGTAATCATGAGTATTTAAGGAGACATTTCCAATTTGGGCAGAGTCTAGTAGTACCTTTCCATGAAGGTCACTATCACGTTGACAAATTGTTCCTGTAAGTTTTCTATAGGAAGCTCATGCTCTTAGCAGAATGTCAGTAATGGACAAAGCTCAATAGCAGAACAAACCCTGAACCCTCGTAAGTTCTGAGATGTTCCATCACGGATGCTTTGTGCGATGTAACTGTTGTTAGGTTAGCCAACATTAGCTTAGATATTACATCATTAAATAAAAATGCACTCCAAACCTCTCTCCATTAGAAGGGAAGGAATATGTTAATAGACACTCATATTTCTACCCAAAGAATGGAAATGTTTTTGATGTTCTGTTTGAATTAGAGTGACACTCCCACCCAAGGAAGAAGCGTAACTCCATAATGCAACAAAATGTAAACATAACAGGGAGTTAAAGCAGGGATTCTATTCAGAGTAGTCAGTTTAGAGAGAAAGGAGCCCCCTGGGGTTGATAGCAGCAGGCCATTTGAGATTTACCAACAGAAGAAAAGCTGAAAAGAAAACTTTGCAGAAAGCTGGATACTCGAAGCAAGCCTTGAGTAACTAACTAAATGAGCTAAATCTGAGACTACTCTACAAAAACTGAGAAGGTCCCTGGTTAAGAAATTGATGAATTTTAGCAAAGTGAAGGGGCACAATGTCATGGGGATGAATGGAAAATCTGCCCAAACTAGAGTGAAAAACCAGATCGGACTTTAATAAACCAAGTGCAGTTACAATTTCTTTAGGGAAAACCATGAGTTGACATCAGAAATTTATTTTGTACACGCTATAGTATTGGTAGTCGTTACTTTTCCTGATCAATAGGGATATGTATATTTCTCATTCAAGAAACTTGATAGCATCTTGAATAAAAGTCCTGCTCCAGATATCATCATACCTAGGTGTTTGGGCTATGTGGACACATAATCATTTTTCTAGGTCCTAAAGAGAGTAAATGTAAACATAGATTATTTTTTAAATATTTATATCATAGCAAGACATAATCATGTGTGTGTTCTCTATTTAAATCAGGCTCTCAAGGCCTTGTCCCTACCAGTCATCACTATTAGGGAAAAATTAAGCGTATGAACAAAGGTGTAAAATTTTATCCCTTCCTCTTCCTCCATGACTAATTTACAATATTCTCATTTACTTGATCTATCTATATATCTTCTATAAATATATTTATACGTCACTTTGTTAAATACTTTGTAGTATATGAAAATATGTGAAATAGAACCTGCCCACCAATATATTACAATTTGTGAATGATGTAGATATAAAAATTGCCCACAAAGAAACCTTGTTAAATAGCATTTCTAAATATAGAACTATACATGAAGGAAATATAAGAAATAGGTATAATTGTAGTCAAATAGGAGAAAGTATGATTAAAATCATACTTTAAATCATTAAAATCAGGTACACATGGTTGTAAATTTATGATTTACCTATTAGTAAATGTATATCTAATTATTATAAATAATTTAATTATTTCTATTACTAAGTTTTATTACTAATGATTACAAATTAGTCTGAAGCTCAGTTTTCAGATCTATATAATGGGGATAATACCTCCTCACAAGTGCTTTCAAAGGGTTCAATGGACTAAGGTAGACAAGTGCTGACCAGAGCTCCTGGTACATATGACATCAAAGGTTTGAACATGTTATTGTAGAAAGGATTCAGGAAACAATCCAGACATTTTAAGGTCTGTTGCAACTACATCTTTTATATGGGTCTGCAGTTCTCCTATATATACTTGCCCCAACATGAAGTTTTAAAATTGTAATGATATTGATCCTTACGAAAATAAAAATTAACAGTTATAGAACAACCTCTCCTAGCTATGCTTAAAGTGGTATGTTAAGTAATCCTCATCACTAAACTAAAAAGGAGTTATAGCATTCTCCTCAGAATTTTATAGATGAGGAAACAAATGTTCAGAGAGATCCATGCACTCGTCCCAAATTTCAAATCTAATAAATGACACAGGAAATAAAAGGATACAAGGAGTATTATGTATATAATGTACATTTGAGCATGTTAAATAAAATGTTATGCTAATGCAGCCTCATTAACATAATCTATAACACATATCTTTGTTAATAAGAAACTGGGTTGTAATAAAAATAAAAATGTGAAAATTAGAAAATGAAATTATATATGTACAAATGTGTGTGTATAGACATAAAATTTTTTATCAAATGAACATCGATCACATGGGCAATTATTTAGATCACTATAAATTGATCAGTTCACATAATAAAGTTGTCCATTTATTGTTTCTGTTTGTGAGGTGTTCAATATTTTATAGATCAAACACGTGGAAAAAGGCCTTAACATCTTTCAACTCATTTAGCCCCCCATGACTAGTAATGAAATTTACCTTTTAAAAAGTAATTTAAAAGACATGAATATAAAATAAGCAATCAATAGTTTGAACTTTAAATTCACAATGCATTTCAGAATATGAATCAATTTAACTACAAAGTATATTCTTAAGTGTTTAATAAAAAAGACCAATATCATATAAAAATAAAAACAAGTGAGGTACAGCTTTTCCGAGAACCAAGAACTAAATTTGTGGAAGAGAAACTTTTTCTCTCAGCTGTTTCTATTTAGTGTTATAAATGTGGGAACAGAGTGATAGCAGACTTCTGCTATGTCACAGTGCAATATGATGACTGTGAATTAGTAATTCAAAAATGATAACACACAAGCATGTTCTACTGTCTCAGCATAGAGATATGTTGAAAAGATTCATAGAATAATGAGGATATTAGGGGTTCTAAAACATGAAATTATGAAGGGAAGACATAAGTCAACAAAGATGAAAACATTGCCAGGAAGAGAATCTGAACAAAGTTGGAACAATTGCCTTGGCTATTATTGACATAACTTTAGAAAAATTATGGAACTTATAATGTGAAAAACACTTGGTGAAGTCTGAGAGAAAAAAAAACATTGTTTCAGAAAATCAGTGCTTCAGAAATCAGAAGAAATGGAACACAGAGATAAATATACTTATAAGCAACTAGTGATAAAGGAACTGAATTTATATTTATTTCACTCTCGCTGTCAAAAACCACAGAACCCACATTCTTTAGAATGATTAAACAGATTCCAAATCATAGTCATCCTTCCAGAGAAGTACAGCTCTAGATGATTCTAGCTAGCACTAAACTTTTAAAAAGTACATTAAGGGATGGTTTAAAGTAGATAGGTGGATATAATTAGTATAATAAAAATTGGATTTTGTTGTCTTTAAAAAACTGAGACGATTTTGAGAGGAAACAAGATTGCATTTTAAAGAATTTTTGATCTAATGAATATGCGTACTTACATTGTGTGAGCTATGCACTAAGTACTGTTTGAAGCCCTTTACTTTTGTTCCTTTAATCCTCATAGCAGCTCTGCAGGAAGGTAGCATACTAGTCCCCTGTTCAACAGGAACAGTCTAAGATACAGAAAAGCTATGTATCTTGTTCACAATTCCACAACTAGTGAGTGGGGCCCGTGACACAGATACCATGCTTAGTTCTTTCTGTAGGCAATTGTTTAATCAAGTTCACATTTTATTGTTATTCTCATTACTATCATAATAAATCATATAGCTATCGATTGAGTGCTTTATCATCCCTAAATGCTTTTTCATCCAGCGATATGTTTAGTTTTTTACAGAAACTTTTCAATTGAACAGGCTATGTATTATTATTCCTATTTTACAGTATAAGGGCAGCTAAGTAATGTGTCTCGGCCAGGAAAGAGAAGAGACTGAGCAGAAGCACAGGTTTTGTGATTCTCCAGTCCAAGGTGATTTACAGAATTCAGATACCGGTGGCACTGCATTATAATTCCTTATCTAAAAGTTCCCATTAAATAATCACACACACACACACACACACACACACGTGTAAATACCTTAAGAAACTCTAAGTGAAAATAAGTTAAAAATAACTTATTATGTAATGTATTGAGCATACCTTTAAGTGTGGTTCTATGGAAATAGGAGTTATACTAAAATTTAGCATCTAATCTTTTTTCTTAAATGAGTCAGAGAAATATTTGGGCTTTCAAAGTAATGTTAAGATGAAACAAACAAAACTAACCATCCTGCTTTTTAGGTATTTCATTTCATTTATGACCCATGGGATTCACCTGAGCTCAGTCAGCTTTGGGAAATTGTAGTGTCTTGATTATAGTTGTTTAAAATGTTTTCTTTAATAGATTGTTTAATAAATAATAAGCAGATAATAGCATATATGATTTGACTTTATATTTTACCTTCCCTTGGTATTGCCACTTGGCTTATATGGCAGAAAGAGATAGCTGTCCACCAAGTATTTGTCCTTTCCTAAAATAGAGGGGAGTTGTCACAGGGAATAACCGCCAAATCAGGGACTATATCTTCAGCATCCAGAGGCCTACTTACTATGACACTAAGATACTTAAGCTTTAAGATTCCTCACTACCAAACATTTCTTTCAAAGATTTATCCATCATTTTACATCAGTAATTTGTATTTTTTTTTAATTTTAAAAAGGAGTTCTAACGTTGTATAAGCTTTGGAACCCACAGTATTCAGAGTTTGCAGCCTCATCTTATATCTAGATATGGCCTCATGACAAGACATGTGATTAGTTCTCATCGAATTCATCACGTTTGAATCACTTCATCTGTGAATGACGGTGTGCTTGAAATTTTGAGATGGGGCTTTTAAGAAGGGAGTTGTTTCTCCATGCTGGTTTTCCCCCTTTTGCTGGATAGATGCTGAACGTTAGGGCATCTATCAACCCAAACGATTCTATGGTGCAGAAATTCACCACTGGCCCGACAGCAGGGTTATCCATCATGTTGGACAGCTATGTGAACAAAGAATACATTTCTATTTTTTAAAGCCTTTGAAATTTAGAGGTTACTTCTTAGAGGAGCTAGCATAATCCAAACTAATAGAGATCATGGTCATTTTAGTTGGAGCAAAAATTGCCATTTAAAGTTAAATTATGGGGAGTAAAGTCTGTCTTCCATTATATTTGAAATATGTCCTCTATTGTATTTCTGGACACCCTAAGTATCCAGAAATTTTACAAAAGATAAGGCTATTTCTTAGTCATAATATGATGAGTTTCACGATACAAGTGAAGAACTCAAAGGATCGTCTTCCTCCTCCTTTTCATAATATAAGATGGCATAGAAGTAACTGTCTATGGTAAGGAGATTGAATACTTTTTATTATAAGGAAAGTAAGACAGAATGAGAACCACAAATATAACATGATAAAATACAGCACTAAAACTAGCTTTTCAGGGCCGGCCGAGTGGCTCAGTTGGTTAAGAGCTCACTCAAGAGTGCGAGCTCTGAGCAGCAGCGATTCGGTTCCTGACCTGAGCTGAGCTGCAGCTGAGCTGCCAACAGGTGGCAGGATGGCTCAGCTATAAAAATAAATAAAATAAATAAATAAATAAATAAATAAATAAATAAATAACTTCTCATGTGTTGTGTGTTATAAGACAAGGGCAAAGTCCTTGGAGACTGGCAGACCTGGGCTTGCCGACGGGAATTACCTCTTACAACCTGGGCATCCTTCGATGAGAGGTTCTTTTCTTTCTTTCTTTTTTTCTTTTATTGGAGAATTGGGGGAGGAGAGCAGTGTTGGGGAATTGGGGAGGGGGACCAGCCAAGTTGTTCTTCAACCTTTGTTGTGGAGGGCGCCAGTCGCCATCTGGCTTCCCGTTGGCAGCTCATGACCTCTAAGCTCAAGGTGCTGTGTTCAATCTTAGTTGCAGGTGGGCGTAGCCACCATCCCATGTGGGAGTCGAACCAGCAGCCTTGTTGTTAAGAGCACACGCTCTATCTACTGAACCATCCAGGCGGCAGCTCAGCTCAAGGTGCCGAGTTCAGTCTAAGTTGCGGGTGGGCATAGCCCACCCTCAAACAGGCAATCTTGTTGTTAGGAGCACGTGCTCTCACTAGCTGAGCCATCCAGTAACCTGTTCACAGCTCAGTGGCAGCTCAGCTCAGGTACAGCATCACTGGCCCATGTGGGAATTGAACCGGTGGCCCTGTTGCTCAGAGCTTGTGCTCTTAAGCTAACTGTTAATCAAGTGAGCCACTGGCCGGTCCCTTAGATGAGGTTCTTAATCATCACATCTTATCTGTAGAACAATTCCCTTTTTGCCTTTCTCTTTGTTGTTTTTGGTGGGAGAGAGAGAGAGAGAGAGAGAGAGAGAGAGAGAGAGAGAGAGAGAGAGAGAGAGAGAGAGATGAGGTATCATGGTCTTGTGTTAACACATTGCATGGAATGTAGTAGCTTCCAATACAAGTCGGAGATTTTTCCCCCTTAAACTCATCTAGAGTTTAAACGGTACCTAGATATCTATTACTTCAGTATTAGGCCACAATAAAAATAAATTAAATAAAAATAATTGAATTGACTTTCCTTAGCAGAATTTGAACATGTGGCTGTTAGTATTTCATGAGCCAGGCAACACATGAAAGGACAACCCAATGTACATACACTGGAGGTGCTTGAAGGAACTATTCCTATTTGACTACAAAATAAATAGCAATAGTTATGATAAAAAGATATGAGGCTTGCATAAGATCACAGAGGAGGGGTCAACTAATTCTGCTTTGTGAAATATAAGAAAAGAACTGCATTGAATTAACTCTACAAAAAAATGATGACAAAGGTATGCCATTCAGATGGAATAACATGCATGCCGTTTAGATGTGAATGTATTCAACGGAGCAAGGGAAGATTTAAAGGATTCCTGAGACTAGAGCAGAAAGTAATTAGGTTCAATCTCTCTGAAAGGCTCCCTGGTGGTAATGTGGCAATGGAAGCAGAAACAGGGGCCTTGTTGAAGGAGTCCAGGTAGGAGGCAGTTTCTGAGCTGGACCGAAGGCACTGGACATGTAGAGAACCTGGGTCCATCCATGCTCACCCTTCCCTTCACATGCAAAGCCCTTTCTCTTCCCCCACCCCATCTGGACCAAGCCCAGGCTCTTCATCCAATTGTTGTTCCAAGGCCACGTCCTCAGGAAGACATCGTGACAACACAGGCTGTGTGAGAGTTACCTATCTGGGCACGTGTTGCCCCTGTCATAGCATTTCTCCCATTACCTATTAAATGATAAATTACTTCAGCTCATTTTCTCATGTGAGCATCCAATACAGCATCTGACAAAATGGATGTAGTGAGTGAATCCGATAAGAATCTTAGGAATAAGTGAAACTGGATTTAAAAAATGAAAAAGTAAAAGAATGTGGATTTAGAGCAATGGGTTCAGGAATTCATGTGAGTAGACACAGCACAAGGAAAGCATGGATGTTGGAAAGCACAGGGCGAGTGCAGTAAGATTTTGAGTTCAGTTTAATCATGAGGTAAGTGAGGGTGATGTGCTGGAAGGCCGTTTGAGGAAAAAGATTGAGGTCCTATAATTTAAATTCTAGACCAGGAATTTAGATATCTATTTTAAAACAAATAGGCTGTCTAAGAAGGTAGTATTCAGAATGTAAATGACACAAAGCTGTGCTTCTAAAAATTACTCTGGCAGTGATGGATAGGATGGGTTGTAGAGAGGATCCTTGTTGGGAAACTTTCGCATTGGCAAAATGGAGCATTAATACTCATACATCAGGCATTAACTCTGAGGGCAGCAGGGAAGGCTCTTCTACTTACTGTTAGGTGTACCAAAGGTGTGTTGGTACGGATACATGGTGTGTATAAAAGGATGCATGAAGATAAAAGTGCATCTTAGAGCTATAATCTACTGAGTTGACTCAGAATCTTGTGATTTGCCAGTGAAAGGCAAACAGAAGCCTGTGTTTGCCGAATATCATGCTAACAGTATGTATTCATGGCTTCATATTGACAGAGTGGAGAGCATACAGTGTGGAGTGCAGGTAAGGTATGAAGCCAGACTATGTTTGAAACAAAACATATAGACATACCCAACTCCTTGTTTCCCTGGTCCTCTCCCCAAGCATTCTCTGCTCACAGTATAATTCTAGGAAAGAGTCAAGGAATCTCTTCTTCCAAGGCCAATAAAACTTTAACATGGTTTTTAAATGCTCACGTAGATTAGGTTGGAAAGCCCACAATGGGTAATGGCAAATCGGGAGAGCAATTATCTTGCTCTGACATTTTGGGGTTTATAATTAAGCAATAAGGCAAGAGCCAAGGATTTGTTACTTCAAGATAACACAATTCTTGGAAAGCGCCGTGAGACATAAGGGGTGAATGAGAGCCTCCGATGATCTGGGAAATGTGTTATCTCTCTGTAGCACAACTCTCTGGGTGTATTAATGCCATATACATAATGTCAGATGCACTACTTGTGTGTGGATTGATTGTACCATGTAAAACATGTTTAAAACATGTTTGCACTTGTGAGATGACAATGACTGCTGATTTGGAAGCATCAGCCTTGACATTATCAACTGATAGGTAGATGGGCTGTGACTTCACCACTGAGAGCCTTTCTTAGAAATATGTGTCCTGGGGGCCGGAGACCATCCTCTTGAAACAATCCTGAGTCTCTTCATTTCAGCTGAGCTGTTTTAGTGGTTCCCTCTATGTGACACTTCTATATTTATGTAAATAAATGGAGTAAGTAGTTTAAAACTGAACTTTTAATGTGGATTTTTTTCTCCCCCTTCTATATTGTTTTGTCTGGCTTTCATAACGTGGCTGCCAGTTACTGGGTTTGCGTTTGATTGGCAGAAAGCGATTTCTAGCTCAGCCACCATCAAACACCTTGACACTTCATCCTGGAAGATGTTTCAGTAGTTAAAGAGACCATGTTGGACAAAGAATCCTTTAAAGCTGGCTCTTTCTTTCTCCTAGTGAGTACCCCAGGGAGACACACCAGGTGACAAGAAAGGCCCATCTTTAATCTGCGCTGCTGAGGGAAATCAAAGGGAGGAAATTAAAACCAAGAGTAGCTGCTTATGCTCATCGGAGAGCCTTTTTTTCCTGCTCCATTTGATATAACAAATAAGATCATCAAAGTAAGTCAAGCACAGGTTCGACCCTGCTGCTCCCTGACCACGGCTCTCTCCCTGCTCGCACAGCCTCCCCTGGAATTTCTTGTGATGTCAAATCACAAAGCTACATGAAGTGCTCATACCACAGGAACAGCGAGGACATTGTATTTTTAGATTCCTTTTCTGTGACTCTAGCAAAATAATATGAAATTCTTTTATGGCCCTGTCGAAGGGTTCTGATAAATCTGTTGCATTTCAAAGCATGAAAGGGGTGATAACAAAAAATTTCGGTCCTGACTGCTTCTAGCCTTCTTAAGAATATCTGCAGGGTCTCGGTGGCAAGGTGCCAGCTGGTGCTCACTGCTGAAAGCTGTAGGGAATTTCACCCCACCCAGTAGGCATCTGTCTCCAGATGTATTACATAAAACATTTCTCACAATAGGGATTTTTAAATATGAAATTATATATCCTATAATTTGGGGTTCTTATAACTAACATTTAAGAAGATTAAAAAAAACCACTTTCTTTATGTGTTCCTTAAAATTAATGCTCTTCACTGAACACTGATAAAACTGTTTCAATTAAAAATTAAATTTAGGAATGGTGATAGCATATTGTCAAAATTATGATCAGTATTATTAGTAATACTAACAAATAGCCCACATACTAATGAAAACACTTTTTTAATCTAAACATTCTCATCCCTTGTTTTTCCATACTATTTAAATTTTTATCTAGTGACATAAAAGGGTCTACTATATGCTTAGATTTTCAATCAGACTGGTGAGAATTATATACTTAAAATAAAAGTTACAAATTGTGAGATAAAAAGAGACATATTGGGAAGTAAGTGGATTCAATTATACATTCATTTGTTTAATAATTTTGTTTGTGTGCCTCTTATACCAGGCACTCTTCTAGTCATTGAGAGGACAGTGATGATTTTACCAAATGAGTCATTTCGATTTTTACATAAGTCTTTCTAATAAATGACTTTTAAATATTTAGACTTATTTAAATATTTAAAAAGTACACTTAAAAAACACATATTTTTTCCAAAAAGTCATGATGCATTTTTGCAACAAAAAACAGAAAAATACATCATGACTTTTCTGACAACCCAACATTTAAAGTGTACAGTGTGACAATTTGTTATATATTTGCACTGTGAAAGGATTCCCACAATCAAGTTGGTTAGCACATCCATCAGCTCACATAGTTACCTCTCAACATGTCTTTATTGAGTGTCTAGCCTTTACCAGGCTTTGGGCTAGAAACTTTAGAGAATACTCATACTTAGAATACACCTCTGCCTTTCACAAACGTAGAATCCAACAAAAAGAAAACAGCAGTTAACCAATACTCACAATGCAGGGAAAATAGGCTTTAGAATGAAAGTAACAATTGAGTGCTAAGAGATTCAAGAGCGGTCATATCAGGCTTGCGGACATGACACAGAAAGGCTTTGGACAATGCAGGCAGAAGAAAGAGCACTGGCAAAATGAGGAAAAACAGGAAGTAAATCTGTTTTTTTTTTTTTTTTTAGGAATAGTCTGCTCTGTCTGAAGCATGGACTGTGTTTGGATAACAGAAAACCTACTTAGAAGGGCTAGAGAGAGTCCCATTACAAAATGACACAAGAGCCAGTTTAATCAGTATACGTTCTGCTGTTTACAAATGGCCAGTAAGAAAGGTAAGAAAGTGAGAAAGGTAGTGTCTTTATCAAAGTACTGTTTTAAAAGATGTCTCTCTCTTTTTTTTTTTTTTAGCAGATTATAGTATTGGGGCAGAAAGAAAATGAAAGTAGAGAAAGCACTTGGGAAGTTCTTTAATTATAATCCAGAAACATCATGTGAGAGTAAGTGCTGGATTAGATTGTGGGAAATTAACAGTACAGCACCCCCAATCTGCTTCTAATCACAAGCAGTCACATCACTGATGACCGTGTCACAGACTATATCTCACTTCTTCAGGGAGGGAAAGCAACAAGGAAAATAAAAAGGAGTGGCTACGTTCAGAGACAAAAAGAACATCTACCTGTTGTCCGAGTGATGGATGAGTTGGAAAAGGAGGTGAGAAATCAGTGAAGACGATGAGTGAGAAAAGGCTCCTGAACTGGGCAAAATATCAGTAGTCAAGATGTTATAATACTCCCTTCTTGAAATGTCCCTTTGTTGTATTTTAATATTTTTATGTTGGGACATTTGTGCTCAGAAAAGCATTTTAGTGAAGTTACAAATGCCAAGTTATGCCACTTCATTCTTCACCCTTAAGTAGTTGGCACCGAACTTCAGTTTCCAGACACATTATATCCTTCACACCAGTGTGTTGTCTTGAGTTTTTTTCTTTTTAAACAAGGGAGTTAAGGGAACCAGTACCGTAAATTGTCTTTCAGTGGCATTTTTGTTGTTGTTGTTGTTTCTTGGGTTATGTAATCCCGTAAAGCAATATGACCTTTTGCCTTAGCACTGCTTTTGATTGACTCCTGTACACCTGTAAAGATGGTCATCTATGTAAAAAAGGAAGAAAAACTCTCTTTTATCATGATGCAACTCTACAAAAATAGGCCCACAAATGTCAAGTAAAATACATAATGACACTAAAAGCGAATCATTAATATTTACATGTCTGGCTTTTCCCTTTTAAGGAGAAGTATTGCAATTCTTCTTCTTTTAATCATTATATTCCACTCTACACAGTAAACCGAGATATTGAGCTGTTTTACTGACAAAATTATACCATTCAGACAAAACAGATTTTCAAAGTGGCACTTTAAGAAACTGGACTCACCATTTTTAATAGATCAGGGCACTGGGGCTGTAACTCTCATATTTAAGAATAAAGGCTTCTCTGCAGTGTAACTGTTCTTTAATGTGTGCCTCAGATGCTTTGTGAAACACAAGTTCATTTAAATTTAAGTATAAGGCATTTTATCCCATCGTTTCCATTTCATCATATGCAAGTCTCAATCACAATGTAGCTTGCTTGAAGCTGCAAATCCTCCAAATTATGGAGTTTGTTTCCAGCCTGTTGAGAGGGAAATTAGATATAGAACTTCTGTCTTCTGTTAATGTTAGTGGCAGTTGCATGCCTAATTCCCATAGAAAGCCTGGAACAAATGCGTGCTTATGAGTCAGCACTACTGGGTTTTCTGTGTCTTTACCCTTTAAAAGTGTCATTAGTCTGAATAATAGCCAGTCCCTCTGGTTCCTCAAAACCAAGCCCCAGCCACTGTATTTGGAAACTCTGGTATTTCACATACCCTAAACTATCCTCAAATTTCCCATATGTTATTCACTTTTGTACATTTGGGATAAAATTCAACCTCCCAAACTGCTCAATATTTATGTTTTTACTTTACATTTTTATATTGAGAGGGTAATACACATTAAACATTGAGATAACTTTTTGGGGTTTGTTTTAAAAAGGTATTAATCTTTATTTGAATCATAAGAAATTTATTAACATTTTCTATGCATTTATCTAACTATACGATGAGAAAGTATTATTCCTTCCAGGCAAAATTATCTAAACCAATTCTGTGTTCTCATCCCTGAAGTATTTGCTCCTAGTAATATTATACTGACATTTATTCATTGAATACTTACTTGCATTACGACTTTATGTCATAAGTAGAAAAGGGGCATCTTTTTGTAGAAGGTGATGTTGTAAACAAGACTTTCAAATTCAACAAGAACTTCAAAAACACCTCATCTGTATTTTTTCTTTTAATCAGAGATTGTTTTTTGGTCTTATGGAATGGAAAGAATTTAAAAATATGTTTAAAATACAGTCCAATAACATTAGGAGAGGTGAGTGTTCTTTTTCTCACCATGAGCCAGCTGTTGTATATAACTTGGTTGCTCAACGTGTGGCCTCATTTGTTAGAAATGTGGAATCGAATCCCTGTCTTACTCCTTCCACATCTGCGGATGACAGAATTCCACAGTTTATTTTCAGGCAGATAGACTTTGGGGGGCGCTGAAATAAACTCTAAGCCCTCAGAATTTAGTCACTTTTCATGCCGGGATTTTCCTACAATATTCCATCTTGTATGGTAACTTGTCAGCATTCCTTAAACTATAGCAATCTACTTTTACTGATAAATGCATGCATTTTCTTCTTATAACATAGAAAGAGCTCCTATAAAGCAATTGAGGACTTGAGCAGTATATGTCCTGGAAATATTGAAACAAGTACAATTGACTCACTAGATAATAATTTATTATACTAGTTCTCAAATTAAAGATGCATAGGAATAACTGTAGAGTTTATAAAATGTAGAGTCTTGAGCTCCATCCCTAGATATTACTGTTATATTAGTCTAAATTGGCATACTGGAATATGTAGTTTTTAAATTACCCCAGAAGATCTGAGAGTTCCCCAGACAACATTTTGAGAAAAATGATCTAATACCCAATTTATGTGCCAAGTTTGTTTTTTCCATTCCTGAACTGTGTGGCATAATTCACAGTTACCACAATTTTGCATTTTGTAGTTCAGGCAAAAAAAAAAAATTGCAAAATAGTTAGAAAAAATACCATTGGGTCTTAAAAATTTATACTTGCCTGTTGATAAAAAATATCAGACTCTCCATTTATATGACTAAGGGTAATTATACAATATTATTTCAAATGTTATACACAAATTATTCTCATTAACAATAACTTATTGTTGAATGTAAATATTAACTTTGTCATTTTATTTAGTGTGACATATCATACATATTTAAAGAAATTATTAGGCTGTCTTTTAAAAGTTTGTCATCAAAGTAAGGATTAAAATTAATGTTATATTTCAATATTTAAACTCTTGAATAAATAACAGCTCAACAGCTAAAATGTTATGCTGTCAACCTGTCTCTACCTAGGAATTTTTTTAAAAATCATCTCAAAGTTGAACATTTCGAAGACTCATTCATATGAAAATACTTATTGAAGTTATAGAAATACGTATATTGCTCAGGGCAAGTCTACATATAGACAAAAGCATGCCAAGCACCAACCTTTTCAAAGAGGGAATACATGAAAATCAGGAGATGAACAAGAAGCTACAAATGAACTTGAAAATAAGTTACTAGGGGAATACGAAGAAAGCAAGAGAACAAATTCGAAATTAAATTTCAGCCTAAAAAATAAAAATAGGCACACCTCCCATATGTTTGGGAAACTTAGAGAATACCCTCTTAGTTACCCCTTGAGCTATTGAAAATAATGAATATTTATTACAAAATGTCCATCAATATACCAGTTTTCACAGCCTGATGCATCAATAGGGGGCGCTCTGAGGAACCGTATAACCTTAAAGTGCAAAAAGGATAACTGAAAATTTGTAAGTGTTAAATACAAGAGGCTAGAAATAAGCATAACAAGTTAAGTTTAATGAAGAAATAATAAACTTAGGAGTCATAAAGATATAAAAATAAATTATATATATTTATTGAATATTGATATATTGAATACTGATCGATACATATTTATTAAATTTACAAAGAGTAGCAAATGAGGAAAACATTATTTCAAGATTAATTACTTAAAAAGAAAATAAAAGCAAAGCAACCAGGACAGTATCCTGTAATAGAAGTCAAAGAAAATGACTGATAAGAAAGGATAGTCAAGTGCTTCCCAGAGAGAAGTAGATTAAGGCCTAAGAAATGTCCACTTGATTGTGTGGCAAGAGAATCAAATGAATTTTGAAGTAAGAAGAAGGCAGGAAGAAATCAGGCTGCCGTGATTTCGAAATAAGGAATATGTCAAGAATTGAAGACTGTCAGCAAAGCCAGAGTGTTTAATGCTTTTTGCTGTAAATGGAAAGGGAGAGAGAAAGTGGGAAGCTAGTGGGAAACATGAGTAGAAGGAAGCCTTTTCATGTTTTAGCAACATGGTTTGAAGATGCAGGAGAAAGAATAGTGGATGAGGCTACATCACGTAGCATGCAGGAGGCGAGGGAAGACTGAGATATAGAGATGCCATTGCAACTGGGGCAAAAAGAAACGGCAGACACAGCAAGGCTGTAAGTTTGTCTGTTCTTTTATGATGGCTTTAAGTTTGTTCTGAAGCAGAAAGCAAAATTATATGCAGAAATAGGGAAGTTGATGGATTGGAAGTTTGAAGAAAGCAAGGGAACTTGGAATAACCACACTGGAAAATCAGGGTGCAAGCAGATCAGAGAAAGATCATAGACTAGCCAGGCATGACTGAGTTTGGATACTGTGAAGCTGTAATGACCCTGATCTGGGTCATTACATAAAGTTCTTCTCCACCTCTATGCAGCAAGCTGGGTGAGGTAATAGTTATCAAGGGTTGGGATTCTCCAGGCAGGTTTGACAGAAATACAGTGGGTGAAGGAAGGTGTACACATCAAAAAGAGACTCGTTGAAGCTGTGGACCATGAGATCTAAGCTGAATGAAGAAAGAAGTGGTTCACAAAAGGGACTGATTTTTTTTAGGAGGAAATGGTGAAAGCCAGTAGATTTGAGCAAGTAGAAACATTAGAGGGTAGGATGTTAAATCCATTAACTTCCTGGACAGTGACTAATCCATGATGGTTGCAGGATTTGGGGTGAGAAAACCTGGGAGCAATATGCAAAGAAGCTGATACCTGAAGGAGCCTGAACTGAGGTTGAGTCAGCTAAAAGGTGGCAAAGGGCTTATGTATGTGATGGTGGAGGAATACGGATGTCTCTGTCTTAGTACAAACAGAGAAATATGTTGATGTCACTCTCACCTGGAGGGGAAAGGCCTCTAGAGAATGAGCAGTTTGTACTTGAGAGTGTGAAGTTATAACCTCAGTGAAGAGCCAGGTTTTACTTAAGGGGAGTAGGTGGAGAGAACATTCTGAGAGGAGGGTGAGGAAGTAGGTGGTTTGCTAACCAGGGAATGGAAAGATTTAGTAGAAGTGGAGTGAAATCAGATTGTCTAGTCAGTTCGAAAGAAAGAGAAGAGGATGAGAATGAAGATGAGAACAGAGTACTGGAGAGGTTTATTCATGAGGAGTGAACCAAGGGTCTAGAGATGGAGGCATGGAGGGATAAGGAGTCCACAGTTTTGCCAAAGAACCAGTTTGGTGGAATCCAGGGCTTTTAGTGGGAGGAGAATTTTAAGGCATAAACTTACATGACATAGTTCCTTACATTTCTCAATGGTTTCCTAATCTCTGTCTGTGGAGACTTTCCCAGATTGATTATGGCCTCCAGGAATCAATTATTCCTGATAAATGTGTTACTTATCTTTGCTGTTATGAACTTCATCAGTTTTCTGTAGGTAAGGAGAGAGTGAGCCATTTAGAGTTAGACTTTGTGCAGGATAAAAGATTGAAAGAGCATGGCCCCGCTTTCAGTTTCTCCATTAATTCATGTTCCTTCCTGCCCTGGGTCCTTTGCACATGCCATTCCTTTGGCAGAAACACTCTTGCTTCTTATTGTCTTGGACAATTCTTAGTCATTATCTCAGCTGAAATGTTACTTCCATTACTTTTTCTCATTGTACTGTATACTTTTTCTTTACATAAAACTTAATGTGTCTTTTTGTTGTTGAGTTTTATGCATTCATTATGTATTTTGGAAATGAGCCCTTCATTGGAGGCATTGTTTGCAAATACCTTCTCCCATTCGGTTGGTTGTCTCTTTGTTTTGTTGATAGTTTGTTTTGCTGTGCAGAAGCTTTTTAGTTTGATGTAGTCCCATTCATTTATTTCAGTTTTTACTTCCTTTGCCTTTGAGGTCAAATTCATAACTTCCTTTTTGAACCCAAGTTCAAAAAGTTTTACTAAACTTCTATAAGTTTAGTAAGTTTGCTTTCCACTATGCAGTTTATTGTTTCAGGTCTTATATTTAGGTCTTTGACCCATTTTGAGTTGATTTTGGTATATGGTGACAGACAGCAGTCTAGTTTCATTCTTTTGCACATGGCTTTCCAATTTTCCTAACACCATTTATTGAAGAGGGGAATATTACTCTGCCATAAGAAAAGATGAAATACTGCTGTTTGTGACAACATGGATTGACTTTGAGATTATTATACTAAGCAAAATAGACAGAAAAAACCAATATGATTTCACTCATATGTGGGATATAAAACTGAAGGCAACAAAGGAACAAGACAAACAAATAAAGAAACAAAAACTCATAGACCAGACAACAGTTTAGTGGTTACTAGAGGTTAAGGTCAGAGGGGAGATGGTAGAAGAGGGTAAAGGGGATCAAATATATGGTGATGGAAGGAGAACTGACTCTGGGTGGTGAACACACAATGTGATATATAGATGATATATTATAGAATTATACACTTGAAACCTATGTAATTTTACTAATCATTATCACTCCAATACATTTAATTAAAAATGGAATAAAATAAACTTAATTAAATTATTATTTGCCTTAGTCATAATTCAATATCCTTCTTATTCACTCTCCTTTAAGCCCCACAAGGGCAGGAAACAAGAGGGCTTTTTTGTTCACTGCAAAATCTCTAGAACTTAAGAGAGTACCTGGCACAAAGTAGGTACTTTGAATGGCCGATTGAATAAATCAGCATAAAAATGCCAAGTGTTTTTAAATGTGTGATAATGAAAACCCATGACTATGAAAACCTCATGTAAATCCATTGCAAATTGTTTATTATATTACTGTACAAAACATTTTAATTAAAAAGATGTGAAGAAATGAAAGATGGTTTAAGATTAAACGATGTTCCCACACTCACATTAAACTAGTTTATTATTTGATAACAATAAGGACACTAGAATTACAATCCTCACTGCATAGCATGAAATCAACTCCTTGTGAAGCTAAGATTTGTGTCTGCACATTATATAATTAAAGAAATATGTGTCAATATAAGCTTATACCAGCAAGGTTTTTCTCAAAATGTGTACAAACAGTGGTTCTTCCCAAGGGGTGGAGGGTTAAACACTATTTTGTAGACTTTTCTGAAGGAGATTCGTAGTACATCTAGTTCTCAACAAAAGAAAAAAAATGTTTAAAATGAAATTAAATATGTGTCTTAAAGAGCTTCTTCTTGATAAATTGGACAAGAGATGCAGTTCCCATGAGATATCTAAATATGAGAATAAAGCCACATAAAGAAAATCTGTAAAATGTTATTCTTGTATAAGTCAGAATTATTTTAATAAAGCCCATTAACTGATGGAATGCATGGCTATTTTTCTTCCAGATAAAAGGCATTAGAAAAAAAGTCAGTTGGGAAATGGACTGTTTGGCTAACTGAAGGAGTAAACACTACAGTAGGTTTGTGTATTAGTTTCAGCCCAGTTAGGGGCCTTTTTTTTTTTTCTAAATCAGCAATACAAGCAAAATGTTCAAAAACTGCAGTTCGGGGCAAAAAGAAACACAGGAATTCAAGAAATTAAAAGCTAGATGGGAACTTGGATGATTGAATATATTGATTCCCAACTTTGGTCAAGGGACGACTAAAATAAATGAAAAGAAAAATCCTCTTCCCTAGCACCTAACCAGACCCAAAAGGATAGGAAAAAAAAAATCAGTATTTTTGTTTTGTTTAATTTTACTTTTCAGAAGGAAGTTTTAAAGAAGAGATCAATTTTACAAACGATTATCCTAGACTTGTAAAAGGGGCTACCTACAAATTAAGAAGACTGTATTCTTGAATGATTAGAATGCTTTTAGGATATATTTAAAAATGTGTTTTTAAAGACCACTTATTGTTTTCTTGTTACAGAGTCATATATAGTTATTGTAAAAGTTAGTAAAGTTAAGAGTGCAAATAAGGAAATTGAAACCACATGTGATCATTTAATCCCACATGAAGATAACTAATTTAAAATTAAAACCAGCATTTGCAATGGCAGTGTCCTCACATTAATATTGTGAATTGGTCAGAACAGAGGCAGTAAGACAGAAGGGCCACTCATAACTTTAGGATTAGACTGTAAACATGCAGAAAATAATTACATGACTATGCACAGGAGTAAAACTCATCAAATTCTTCCATGATTCCTTCTACAGTTTCAGTCAATTACAGAAGTAGCTGGGAAAACACACACACACACACACACACACACACACACACACACAGAAGAGATGAAAATAGAAGCTGAAAATACTAAATATAAAGAAAAACAAAAATAAAACCAGTAGATTAGTCTTAATTCTTTTAAAACTTTGATAGAATACTTAGAATTTAGTAATTTTAGGCAAGAAAAAAGAAATTTCCAAATGTACAGCTTTGTGACTGAGGAAACAGATGTAACCATAGATATAAAGCACATTAAACACTGTTAAATGAGATGGAATAGACACCTGCTACTTTTCTCCAGTCTTGCATCTATTCTCCCAATTCTTCTTTGATGAAATACCCATTGCCCACATTTCACTCAGGGAGGGACAGTTTCCATCACAAACTCCAGCTTTTGATATATAACCTAAGACACATTTCAATTTACTTGAATTTCCACCCCAGCCCCACAAACTGCCTCAGGAATGAGGCATGTGAATCAATTTAGGCCAGTGGGAATCAGGCTGGGGTTTTTATGGACACAGTTAGAAAACAGTGCTTTTTTTCCTGCTGAATTTGAATTTAGTGAACATAAATCTAGAATTATCTTCTTTATTGAAAGTGAAACCAATAGATCATGATATGCCTAATTCCCTGGACCTTAAGTTTTAGGCATCTAACACTACCCATGGACTTCATAATTACATAGCCCAATGCATTTTTTCCCAAGACAGTTGAAACTAGGTTTTCAGTTATTTTCAACCAAAGCAGCTCTGATGATCTTTTAGCCTATATGAAAGTTTATGCCACAAAATTTCAACCATGTATACAAGAAAAAAATAAATTATCAAAGTAGACTTAAGAAAACCTAGCATTATAATCTCAAGATCCATCCTTGTTGTCACAAATGGCACTATTTAATCTTTTCTAATGGCAGAATAATGTCCCATTGTGTATGTATACCACAACTTCTTTATCCAATCATATATCGAAGGGCACTTTGGTTCTTTCCATGTCTTGGCCACCGTAAATAAAACTGCATTGAACATCGGAGCACATATACCTTTACGGATAAATGTTTTCAGATATTTTTTGGGTAGATACCCAAGAGAGGGATTGCTGGGTCTTATGGTAATTCTAGTTTTAATTTTTTGAGGAATCTCCATGCTGCCTTCCATAGCAGCTGCACCCATCTGTGTTCCCACCAAGAGTGTATGAGAGTTCCTTTTTCTCCACAGCCTCTCCAACACTTGTTATTACTTGCCTTGTTGATGATAGCCATTCTAACTGGTGTGAGGTGATATATCGTTGTGGTTTTTATTTGCATTTCTCTGATGATTAGTGATGTTGTGAAGGAGCCCAGCTCACTCAACCGAACGCCCCTGGCTTGTCAGCCAGGAGCTCACCAAACGGGTCCCTGAGGGGATTGGGTGGGAGACGAGAAATAAAGAGAAGAGAGACAAAGTGCGGGGACAGGAGGGACTCAGTCTGCTGGTGGTGAACTGAGACCTCGTTTATTGGGTATACAAGATTCTTAAGGGGAAGCAATTTCCTCATTTTGGGGAGCGATTCCCTGAAGCTAAAACTCATGGGCTGAGGAGAAACAGTTTCTCCTCAGCAACAAGCTGTGTTATATACAATATAAGCCAATGATATAGCTAGGCAAGGTTAAACAGAGGCAAATAGAAACTGTCTACAAGTCCACAGTAGAAAGTCCCAAGCATGTGAAGCAGGTCCGTGGTGGAAAGTCCCAGAGCGGTGATGTATGTGAAACTGCAAGTCCATAGTCCATGAGCAACTGAGTCCCTTAGTCCATGAGCTTTTCCTATCAGCAAGCTGGGGTCTTTACTCTTCGCACTTGCGTTATAGGGAAGCAGGTTAAGGAAGAAGCACTGTCCCAAAGATCTCCACCAAACCGCTCCAAGGTCACTCACCCCAGGCCTGTATCTACCTGGAGACCCAAGCTTGCCAACCTAAAGCCTCAGTGTCCCTGGCTGATCCCAGCCAGCTCCCTACAATGTTGAACATTTTTTCATATGTCTATTGGCCATCTGTATGTCCTCTTTGGAGAAATGTCTATGCCCATTTTTTTTAATGGAATGTTTAGTTTTTTTTTGTTATTGAGGTATATGAGTTCCTTATATATTTTGGATATTAGCCCCTTATTGGAGGCATTGTTTGCAAAAATCTTCTCCTTTTCAGTTGGTTGCCTCTTTATTTTGTAGATGGTTTCTTTTGCTGTGCAGAAGCTTTTTAGTTTGATATAGTCCCATTCATTTATTTTAGCTTTTACTGCTGTTGCCTATGATTTCACTGATATGTGGGATATAAAATTGAAAACAACAAAGAAACAAGACAAACGAATGAAGAAATAAAACTAAACTCATAGACACAGACAATGGTTTAGTGGTTACCAGAGGGTGAGGGGGAGGGTAGTGGATGAGGGTAAAAGGGATCAAATATATGGTGATGGAAGGAGAACTGACTCTGGGTGGTGATTACATGATGTGGTATATAGATGAGTATACAGAATTGTACACCTCAAATCTATGTAACTTTACTAACAATTGTCACACCAATAAACTTTAATTTAAAAAAAAGAACCTAAAGATTTAAAAAGGTAATTACACTACCCACATGTACACATCCTTTCCAATTAAACTTACCAGATTCAGTTATTTTATAATAAGTTCTTTCCACTCTTTGAGGAATGGCTCCTTCCTATGAATTAATTTGGACTAGAATGACGCCATTCAATTCAGCCATTGGCCACATGTGGCTATCGAGCAATTGAAATATGTCTAGTTTGAACTGAGGTGTACTCTGAGTATAATATACACACTGGATTTCCCAAAGTATGAAAAAAAGGGATGTAGTATTTTTAATAATTTTTATATTGGTTACATGTTGAAATGTTATTATTTTGACATGTTAGGTTAAACAAAATATACTAAATTAATTTTATGTTTTTCTTTTTACATTTTAAATATGACTATTGAGAAATTTAAAAATACATACATGGTTCACATTTGAGGCCTTCATTATATTTATATTAGATAGTGTTTGTCTAGAACAGCGGTCGGCAAACTGCGGCTCGCGAGCCACATGCGGCTCTTTGGATATGTTCCATCTCAAAAGTTTGCCAACCCCTGGAAGAGCCAATCCAGTCCCTCACAACAATTTAAAAATTATTTGAGAGCCATAAATATATTTTTACATAATCACCTTTATGTGAATAATATCCTTTAAAAATTTTATAAATGAAACTATGGTAGTTTATTTTCACTTTCAATTTTACTTCAGAGCCACATGTACCTACCCAAAGAGCCGCATGTGGCTCGTGAACCGCAGTTTGCTGAACCCTGGCAGCTCTTCTATCTCAAAAGTTTGCCGACCTCTGGTCTAGAGTATATAATTTTTTTTAAGCCTTAGTAAAATACATAGGATATTTTTCTTATACTAATATTTTGATAATTATTTTGCAAATGTAGCATCACCTTAATATGTAAACTCTGATATGAAAAGAAAATAAACAGACACACACTGCCTTTGTGGATATGGACTACTTATCTTGCATACATTGGGCCTAGTAGAAGCCTGAAAATCTTGACAAAAATTGACTTGTCATTATGGAAACAAATTTACTGACACACATACATGTAGGACTGGTTCTAGGAACAGCTTGATTCAAATTTCAAATTACGTCACCAAGTCCGTATCTTGACTCTTGGTCGTTCCTGTTCTCAGGTTCTGATTGGTGGTCCCGTTGGCTTCAGGCTCAGAGCATGACGACGCCAAGTTCAGTAGATGATAATTCTCATCTTCACACAGTCCTGGAAGTCAATGTCTGACATTGTCTTGAACTGGGTCACTTACATGTTTTGCTGTTTTGTGGAGGAAAGTAAAAGACTGGTTTAATATTCAAATATAAAACATAATTATGACCTTATGGCAGGCACTACTAGTTGTACCTCAATAACTACTCTCAATTTCTTTCTTAGTAATGCATACCCTGATTTTTACTAGATACAATAAATAAATACCATATTTCCCAGAAACACTAGTAACCAGGTGAGTACAGGTGATTAATTCTAGCCAGCGGGATGTTGTAACTTCTGGCAAGTGTTCTCAACAGGAATGAGCATCCTTCTTTGTCCTTGTTTCCTTCATTTAGGCTGAACTGTATGTACTGAAATACATATGTGTTGACTGAGTTTAAGCAGCCTCTTTGACCACAAAGTGTAACCATGTGTGGAGGATCACAGGATGATGTTATCTAAGGAATCTGAAAACTTGATGATTACGAAACTTTCATATTAGACTTGGTCTGGTTTTGGGTTACATGAGAGATATAAACTTCTACCTTGTTTAAGACACTGTTATTTTGGGTTTTCTACTATTCAAGAATGGGCCTAATTTTTACTGATACAATTCAAAACTATTGATGTGGTGTAAGATCCAGGTCATGAATTTTGGATAGCTGTTAATATTAAGGAATAGTATAAATCAAAATTTACTCACACTTATTTTTTTGATAAATATTTGGTTTGATATTTTCTTTTACTATATATTTCTTTAGACATTCTATTTTTCTTTACATTAATATTTTATTATAGTTAATATTGAACATATTCTTAAAATTCTAATGTTCAATAGTTTATTAAGATTACTTAAATAGCATTAGTTAAATAGTATTATTCTTTAAAATACTTTATCATTTTGCAATTTGGGAATGGTCAGCTTGATTATTCAACTTCACATACATTTTGTTCTAGTATTTATTGTGAACACATCTGCAGTTATTTAATTAATACCAAAACTCTTATCTGGACATGATGTTCCACATGTCCTATGAAGATTTATACAGATACAACTTTTCTTATCTTAGTGTTTTTGATATCATAACTATATATTAAAATACATATAAAGATGTATGTGTATAAATCAAATTTAAAAATACAAAAGTTTAAATTAATCTGAAGGACAAAATCAATCCAACTATACAAGTGGTCATACCAAAGTGAAATAGTCTTGTCTTCTACTTAGGAAAGAATTCAGGAATAAAGCAGGATTAAACCAGTTGCTGGAACTTAGTCAATAATATTGTAATAACAATGTATGGTGTCAGGTGGGGGGATCACTTTGTAAATTACATAAGTGTCTAACCACTATATTGTACACCTGAAACTAATATAAAATAATGTTGAATGTAAACAAACAAACAAAAAACAGTTGGTTGAGTAAACTAGTGTTAAGTAGGCTTAGAGAAGTACATTTTTCAGGAGAGAATGGTGAGTGAGTCCTGTAAGTCAAAGGGAATAACAGAAATGAAACACCTGACTATGTAGAGAAGGAGTCATAGTTAAAGTGTCCTGCAAAGACAGTGATGGCAGTGATGTGAAAAATCCGTGAAAGGGAAATGTGAGGAAAGAGAATCATGTCCAATCAGAGAATCAGGCCAGGGGGTGGTTACAGCAGCTCACAGATAAATGTCAGAGTGGATATGTGAGTGGATATAGATTGGAGAGAGATTAAAAGCTATTTTACAGAAAATCTGAAAACAGTCTAGGTTTGCCTTCATAGCCAGGGCAGGGTTAAAAATGTCATCAGTGTGATTTACTGAGGAGGTGTGGCCACTGCAATGAGAACTCTAAGAAGAAAAGTAGTAGAAGAAAGAGGAGCAGAGTCTTCATCAAGTCAGTAATGAGAATGTCCCCAGTACCCTTAGTTCAATCAATAGGGGAAGTGCAGAGGTGGATGATCATTCTGGGATGAATACGTCAATTGAAAGCACTAGGGTTTCAAGAAATTTAAATGTCTTAGAACTCCAGTCAAATGCTATGACTCTTCTGATCCTTAAAGATGGTTCAAAAATACATTATGATAAAATGATTTCAAATCACTGAATAATTTCACAGTTATTTTCAGTGACAGCATAACAAATCATTGGACATGGATGGGTATAGCTTTTAAATTTTTCTTTTCTTTAGGAAATGGGTCCTAATTTTAAATTTGTATTACCTTGGGAATAAATACAATTCCCAGATACTACTGAAAGTTTCAAACTATGCATTCAGGAAGATATACTATGGAGAGAATGACATGGAACTGGACTGAGCCATGTTGATAACAGCATTCACAGCAGCTCATGACAAGAACACAGGTTTGCATTTTGTCAGTGTGTGCGGCACAAAAGAGATCAGCCTCTGCCAAGTGGCTTCCAGGATGTTTTCTATGTCCCAGCACTGTCAAGGAGGGAAAAGCCAATGCCTGCTTACGAGAATATTATTTTGTCACACATATGAATTCTGTTAGGTTTTCTGGTATGCTGAGGTATTAGAGATATGTGCATTTTTTATCCCAGGTGGTACAGTTTTATTTCATTCTGGTATGGCCCAGGTGTTTCTCTTGCATGCCTCTGCACACACATCAGGGGTCAATGAACCCAGGCATATACTCAAGTGGAAATATTTTTTCAATTATTACTTTGAATGATATTTTCAAAAATATTTCAAAACTTTTTGTATTAGGAAAAATGTAAAATGATTTTTCAATACTTTTGCATGTTCATGCCCTTGGGGATATTCCATGACAAATTTAATTAGATTTACATTAAGTCATATATATATATATTTTAATGTTTGGTACTTGCAAAGCTTTTGGAATCTTTTTAAGAATGCCAAAAAAATAAAAAGTAAAGAGAATACGGCTCCTTTTTCTAAGTAGTAATTCAGAGTTATAAAAGCTCAATTTCTCAATGTAGCTATGCTACCCAGACTTTCAGAAATTAAGCTCATTTGTTTTCTTATCTGCTTTGAGGAATAGGAAACAGAAAAGCCACCATAGTGTGTAAATATTAATTCTAGATGGGTTAGAGAAGAAAATAAAATGATGGATTTATTAAAGAATTCTATACTATTTTATTAAAAACTAAATAACACTTTCATAGCACCATAAAGAATGTAAAGCACTTTTATACATATTATCATATTTGAAGTCTCATGAAAATCAGTTACAATCCTCCCCAAACTTATATCCTATTAAAACTAATACACACACACACACACACACACACACACACACACACACACGATATACATAGTAATTTGGCCTCATTCCTGGCTCTCTTTTTTGTATTGTTTTATATATTCTTCATGCTTGTCTTCCTATAAATTATATCTTGTCTTAATTATGTATTTTTTTAAAGATTTTATTGGAGATTGGGGGAGGGAAACAATGCTGGGGAATCAGGGAAAGGGAACAGACAAGTTGCTGTTGTTTTG
>NW_017731937.1:733327-790741 GCF_001890085.2 Hipposideros armiger
CCCAGCTCCAGGTTGAGCTGTTGTTCAGCATCTTAGCTGTAGAGGGCAGTGTCACTGGCCCTCATATGTGGGATCCGAACCAGGGCCCTCAGGCATCCCAAGCCAGTTCTTAACCAATGCGCCACTAGTCCGGCCCTTAATTATATATTCTTAAAGTTTCCCTAGTATTTTCTTGAACAGGTGAATTCTAATTAAATAAAAAAATAAAAAATAAATATCATTTTACAATTTTAAAAAGAAAACCCACTGAGGTTTAAAGTGATTTAATCTAGGGTCAGCCAAGTGACACGTTGGTTAAGAACTGGCTTTGGATGCCATCTCTGAGCAGCAGGGCCCCGGTTTGGATCCCACATTAGGGCCAGTGATGCTGCGCCCTCTGCAGCTAAGATGATGAGCAACAGCTCGACTTGGAGCTGGGCTGCTGAGAATCTCCGGGGAAGGCATAGGCTGCAGAGAGGCTGCAGTGGGCTGCCTTAAAGCTACCATGAGAAGCCGGCAGCTGGCGTAAGCTGCTGTCCAGTGGTAGGCGACTGGTCTGCCTCATCCGGGAAGAGTGCAATGATAATACCAACATGGGCCAGTGAAGTGACGTCCTCCACAAGTAGACTGATGAACAAAAGGACAGCAACTTGTCTGTTCCCCTCCCCCAATTCCCCAATTAAAAAAAAAAGTGATTCAGTCTATTTTTATATATGATAATATAACTAAGTTCTAATATTAGATAACTATTCTTTTACACCATAGTTTCTCCACAGAAACTACGTCATCCTATGCACAAATTAACTCATTCTTTAAAGTAAAGCTAGTTTACAGAGTGAAAAGAGCTGCAAAAAACTTTTAATAATAATGTTGCTGGGTTTTAAGAGGCCAGTGCCTCATGGGATTTTAGCACTACGAGCTCCAAGTTTGTGGGCATGCAGGAAAAACCAACCCAAATATAATGGCAACAAACACAACAATGTGTCTCCAGCCCCCTCTTGGTTCACTCTTTTTGCTTAGTGGTTTCAAGTCTTCACACTCCTTTCTTCCTTTCTTTCC
The DNA here is from genome assembly GCF_001890085.2 of Hipposideros armiger. Lineage (NCBI taxonomy): Eukaryota > Metazoa > Chordata > Mammalia > Chiroptera > Hipposideridae > Hipposideros > Hipposideros armiger. The sequence goes on from NW_017731937.1 coordinate 734,366, forward strand.
CTCTGTCTATTCTCTTCCTAATGTCATTAAAAAACAAACAAACAAACCCCAACCCCCCCATATGCTGTCCTTCAAATATCATTTGTTAAGCATTAAGAAAATCTGTGGAATGAAGACTTCTAAAATGTATTTACTTTAATAATTCTAGGTACCAGTAGTCCCCTACACCAAAGGGGTTAGTGCTCTATACTCAATCTCAGGCTAATAATAACCCCTGAAGGTGAGCTGTTTCTAGAAAAAAGGAGAGCTGTGGGACATTGCTAGCCATCAGCAGAGGCCATTGCTCCTTAAAAAGCTCATTTAGGAATTAACGTAATAATAGAAATAATAGTAGCTAATATTCTTGAGTACTGTGTCAGGCATTATTTTATATGCCTTCTCTCATTTAATTATTATAAAATTCTAAGATTTAGTGCTATATTGTTCTCCATTTACAGAGAAGATAGCTTATTTTGAATCATTTTCTTTAGAGAAATTTGGTGCTTTGTATTATATTTCTCTACATATAGGGACATAGATAGATAGATAGATAGATAGATAGATAGATAGATAGATAGATAGATAGATAGGCTTACACATTTTTAACTAAGGATCTGTGTGTATCCTTACAATTTAGTTCCATCACTTGTAGCAGTGTTTGAGAAAAAACAAACAAAAAACAACCTATAAGCTTCTTTTGCTGTCTCTATAGTTTAATTTAGTTAAAACATAGCTTTTTTTTCAAAACTTTCTTAAAAAGAACTACAAACCAAATCTTGTGAATCTTTAAATAATTGATTGTATTCAAATATTTATGGAATGCAGAGGAAGTTCTAAGAAAGCAAGAAACCAGAACTCAAGCAATAATTGGAGATTTTAGTTTCGGAAGGATTTGAAGTTACTGCAAGGCAGTAGCTGGGTTCCCTGTCATTTACGAATGCCCAGGAGAGCACAGAGAAGATTTAAAAGACCTTGGAGTTAAAAGAGATAGCAATCAAAGGGAAGAAGGCAAGCGGATGTTGAAAAGTTTCACATAAGTTTAAGGTGAGTTACAGGGGCCAGCATATGACCTGTATGTAGGTTATTGAGGAAAACAGAACAGAAATATTGATAAATTAAATCTAATTAGGAATTCACAATATATTTTATAATGATAATTCCTCTTTAATGTGCTCTGAAAATCTGTCGTTTAGCTTAATAAAGATTGATTCTGGATTTCTGCAGCATTTTACCCATTTTGGACACTGGCTCAAATTCTTATGTGAGTGCTACTGAAATAACCATAGAGAGATGAAAAATAAGGAGAAGAGGCTCTTTTACACCTCAAAGTTCCAGTAGTCAATGCAAAATAATAATTTATATTTACCTTAAGCATATTGTATGAGTTCAAGTAGCAATTTTTAAAGTGTGGTGCCAAGGGCAGCAGCATCTGGGAACTGGTTAGAAATGCAAAAGTTTGGATCCCACCCCAGATGCCCTGAATCAGAAAGTGAGATGGGGCCCTTTGAGGGCCCTTTTAACAAGCCCTCCAGGTGATTCTGAGGGATGCTGAAGTTTGAGAACCAGTAAATCAAAGTAACACTAGGTGTTGTAGCAGACAAACCCATAATCTCAATAGTTTAAGACACTGATAATGCATTTCTACTTAGGTAAGCACTCAAGGCTCCTGCGGCCATGTAAGACAATGTCCTCCCAGGATGCGGTCATCCATCTTTGTGCCTTTGCACATTTACCACATGACTTCAATATAGTGGGAGTCATTTCCATTGCAGTCACCTGGGATGGGAGAATAATACTACTTCAGCTAACATTTTGTTGGCCACATCTAACTATAAGAGAGACTGGCAAATACAGTCTACCTTTGTGCCTAGAAACATGAGGAAGCCAATACCAGTAGCTAGCTGACTGGCCAAGCACGTGCTTACTCTCATTTCTCTGTTGAACTATGTTTTATTTCTATTCTCACAGCTCCATTTATTTGCAACATACGTTCGTAGGCTATTTACAATTTCCACACTCTACTTGGATACTATGGTATCTTTAAAATTTCACAGTGAATGATTAAGAACAGCCTGGTTTTTGAATGTCATCAATTTCATCTTTAACATAAATTCTCATGCCCATTCAGTCTACAAGGGGCCATGTGTGTCTAAATTAGCTTAACCAGTAGACATTTTTATTTCTACAGAAATGAAAAAATTATATTATTATCATCTTTTATATGCCAAGAACATAAAACTATGGGCTAGACACCCTCATATGAGCTGGAGCAGATATAAACATATCTTAATAAACTTTGGTGTCATTACAAAAGTTAAAAGGAATGTTGTCTTTACACAACCTATCAACTGCATGATAAGTCTCCTATCCTGTCCCTTCAAAGAGCGCTCTTTGCTTTCCCTTCATTTTTGGATTTTTGCCAGAAGATAAAGAGCATGAGTTTTTCAACTTTGGAGAGATACAACCTAAGCGGCGGATAATTTAATAATACTGCTTGACCTTTTTGTCATATTGATTTCTTTATTTACTTATAAAGAATGTATACAATGGAATGTCCTATTAAGCAAGGTTATGGAATAATTCTAGGAATGTGTGTGTGTGTGTGTGTNTGTGTGTGTGTGTGAGAGAGAGAGAGAGAGAGAGAGAGAGAGAGAGAGAGAGAGAGAGAGTAGACAGAGTAGTTTAGATATTACAATGAAGATTTATAAATCACTATGATTTTGTGATTTTATTCTAAAATCATTTACATTGCTTACTTGAATGTCTATGATAATATTATGTCTGCATTAAAATCTGAAAATATCACCAATTATGAACCAAAAGTAGGGTCTCTGAATTTGTTTTGGTGACTCTGTCCTACATTTCTAGCTGAAATTTTGTACATTTTAAAATTTGTGCTTTGGTTAGTCATTTAAATTCTTAATTACAAATATTCAATTGAAATTGATATAAATGTTATCCCTGGTTTACAAACTTAAAAAATTCATCCCAAAATATTATAGAGAGTTTTAGAAATCGGGCCATTTTCTTTAATCCAAATGTTAATTCATAGTAAAATACTGTTATATAGAGTTCAAGGCCTGGTACAGTACTCAGAGCAAAAGGGCATTTCTTGAAGTGGTGTAATACCAACAACATCAGTAACTATTTATTGAATAATTATGAAAGATTTTTGCCCTGATGTTCGTCTTAAGTAGTTTGTGTTACATATGGTTTTGCTGCTTAAAGGCAACTATATATTGTGTAAATTAATACTGTATATAAAATAAGTATATAATATATGTTTACCATATTCAGGTAGATTTGACACTGAGGAATTAATATGTGGCCATGTATTATATATATAGTATGATATGTGTGGGACATTTATCACCGTTTTGTAGGTTTTTTCACTTTTAGGACTAGCTTTCCAGATATAGTTTATTACTTCCTGATTATTTCCCTACCTAGTTAAGTAAATTTCCACTACTGAGTAGTGGCATAAATTAGAATTCTGAGCTATAATGATCATATTATATATATATTTGGTCAATTATAATGAAGAATTCGAACTAAATCTATATTTGTAGGCAACCCTTTCGTTACCTTTATGCTTTTCTTTTCACTACTGTAGTTACAATGCAAAGCAAATCATAGCTTATCTTTGTATTCTTGATTCCCTATAAATGAGGAATACCTTTTTGTCTGTATTTTCCCCAGTAGTTACTCACTTCATTAACTCTCCAAAACATGGCCTAGTTTCGTCTTCCAGTGAAGTTTGAAACCATCAATTTGTATAATTTGTGAATGACACTTTTCTATTTTCCACCACTACTCTGTCTGATTCATAATAAATATTAAAAAACTCTACATTTTGTGTTTTCCTGTTTATCAGGAAGCATGACTTCACAGTTTCAGAGAGCTGACAAAAATCCTTGTGTTTCACATATCCTGTATTATTTTACATGTTCCAGTGAAATAGTACTGCTCCCTCTTTTGGCCATTTCACAGATGAGGATTTTGAAGAACAGACATATCAAGTAACATGTCCAGGGAGGGCATGTGTGACTGATGGCAGAATAAAACTCCAAATTTTCAAGCCGGTGTGTATTTCAGTTAGACCTATGGCTAGCTCAGTAAGATTACATCTCACCATTTCTCCACCATTACGTTTGATTGTTGTAAATTTCATTTTCCAAAAATTACTCTACCTTTTTATAAATTTCTGAACAAAAAAATTTCAGATAAATAGGAAAATGGGAACAATAATCCTAACTTTAACAAATGAAAGATTCTCAGCTAAGGAATTTAGTTTCATTTGTAAAGTATGATGTCCAGGAGAGAAGAATTAGAGATAGATTGTAAGCTGTATACATTAATGGAAAGTATTGACACTAACTACCCAATATTTCGGCAATATTGTTTAGGACTGTTGGACATTCCTCAAAGCTTATGGTATTAAGGAATATTCAAATTTCAGTTACAGGCTTCTTTTTTCCCCCTAATTTGTTAAAAATTCAGCCACAGGCAACAGGTGCATTTTTAGACTTAAAGATTCAGTCTAACTTTATGAATTTTCAAGTCCTGAGAAGCACATATTTAAAACTTGCATATTGCTTTACACTATATTGAGTGAGCCACAATTAATTTTAGAAGAGAGAAAGGAAAATGACCTTAGTTTCCCACTGGATTCTGCAAAACATCAACTCTGAACTAGATATGTGAAATTAAATGTAGGACTTTAGTAGTTTAAAATAACTAGGGGTACAAAATAGAGTATTAGTATGCTCATTAAGTATACATATAAGGTGCCATTTGATGAAATATATACATACAAGGAATTAAACTTTTTATGTTCAATGTAAATTTAGAATATCCAACATCGTAATAGAGAAATAAGTAGAGATGTTGGCTATGAAATGAACTTGAAATGTAATTATTTTCTGATGATCTGATTAGCTCATCATCATCTTATGCATGAAACTGAAAAGCATATAGCTCCTACTGAGACCAATACAGATATCTTTGCATCTTGATTGTGGTATATTAGTTATTTTTGATGAAAAATTAACAATATATAAAAAAGGCTGAGTGGTGACTAAGTTTCTTTGACATAAATCATCAATCTCCATATTTTGGTCTCAAGAAAGAAATTAACCAGAAAATATTCTGTTACTCTCAAAGTAGGTAAGTATAGCCATCCTCTGCTCCTTGATGCTCACTTTAGAATATATAATGGAACACATTAGCCTCTCTGTTTTCTGAGGGCAATGGTTTGTATTATAATTATCTGACAATTCTTACTTCAAAAGTCCTTTCTGAGATAATCAAGGGTAGTTAATTTAGTCTTTTATTAGTATTAATTTCATTAGTTTAGACTTATCTCTGAATACCAAACCTAGAAACAGATGCCTTTAAAATTAACATTGAAAAGCTTCTGAATGAAGTTATTTTATGAGCCAGAAAAAAAAAGTTAGAAAGTGAACTCTTTTCTACTTTGAAATCGGTGCTCTTTAGTTCCCAGAATGAAATGAATAGCAGGCAGTAGCTGGATTTTTGAGCACATTTATAAAATTACACATATTTCTAGCACCTAGATATAGACTAGAAATTTTGTGAAGTTGTACAAACTTGTCTCACTATTCATTTGAAATGTTTTGACTTCCTAAGAAGCAGTTATATTCATATTCAAATACAAATACAAAAATAATTTCAGTCGTATATGAATAGAAAGTCATTTTCTTCTCTCCATCTGCAAGGTAACTGATAATTATTGCCATGGGCTGTACTTATGATAAGACACACATGCTTTATGATTATGTGTTAAGAGGTAGGATTGTATAATCTTTTTGTTGCGTTGTTTCAAGCTCTCACTTGCATCGTTCAACTTATCTATCTGCAAAGTGAGACAAATGAGATATTGCATAACTATTTCACCCCAAGATATTATGATGTGGATGTTTCAATAATCCACTTCTAGGTCAATTTTCATTGGAGTAATTCATATAAATCTGTGTACACCACTATGGTTTACATTAATAATGGGAGGCAGTTACATGAAAAGATGATTTAATTATTTGAAGAAACTTATTTTTCTCCCCAGAACAGTTTTCTCTCTATGGAGATTAAAGTTTCTCCAACATTTCAGAGTTTATAAAATCTTTCTTAAGACACCTATTAAGGAATATTAGACAGGGGCAAGCCATGAGGGTTGGCAGGACCCTACAAACCTATCAATGACACAGAAGGTTAAAGGACTGTTTAGTCATTTTCATAGATGTTTCTAGCTATATATGTACTATTCAGTCACTAACTTAAATTTCTTAAGCAAGTATTTGTCTTTTTTCATAATAAAATAGCAAGAACTCATCAGTTGCAGAAGAGTAATACAAAATTGGAATGCTTGTAGGCATTGAGTAGTAAGTGCTGAAAATGGACAGCTGCCAAATCGTTGGCTTTTTGGTGGTCTCTAATTTTTATATTACATAATTCAAGGCTACTTGTGGCAGACCATGAGATTCAAGAGGAGAGGTTGGACACTTTACCAAGTGTATTTTTTTCCTCTTTTAAATATTTTACAAAGTCAGGTTATTTTCCCATCTCGCTAGTATTCCAATTTTGTGGACATTCAATTACATTGACAGCTCTAAATAAGTTATCTTCTGAAATAAAACAATTTTATGACATGTGAATGGGTTTTCTTGTTGCTAAAGCAATAAGCTTCACTGATACAAATCTGAGTGTAACATATGGTCTCAGCCTTAGGCCTGGGTGTTTCATTTGAATTATTCCAGACTTTTCCTTATAGTGCTGTGCTTCAAACATGAATCCAATTACCAACTGAAGTCAGGCAATTGAAAGGCTGCAGGAGATATACTCTAATAGATGGGGAGGGGGGTAAAGGACTATGATTTGTGTGGTAATCAGCAAGAGAAGGTCAATTGTAATAGAATAGACTGGTTTCCAAGACAGAGCTAATGTAAGATGCCTTCAACTCCATTGAGGGATGCTATCAATAGATTTGTTGTTTTCATTACCAACAATGTCACTTACTGACAAGGTGAATAAAGACAGTGTGAGAAGGTCCTGTTGATGGATAAGGTGATTAAAACCTAGGATGTGGTGAGCAATTAGCAAACCATGACCTATATAAAAACTGTGAATGGGAGGTTAAAAAGAAAGGCGTTATGGAAATGTCCACCTGAAAATAATAGTTTTGTGTTCTTTAAGATTTATGTTTAAACTCTAGGGTTCATCACAGGAAGGCTGAATAAATATGCATCTCCCCAAGATGCAATATTTCTCTCTATACCCTAAATTATTTAATTGATTCTTCACAAAGATAATAAAAATGCCAAAAATGCCTACTTATCATACCACATATTGTTTTTTAACAATCTAATTTCTTAAACTGCTGTAAAGATAGTACCCCATAGGTTCTAGCAGCAAAAGAATACACTCCGTGAGGTCTCTATTTTCTTTTTAAGAGTCTTGTGTCAAGTCAGTCTCTTAGCTAGATGGTTCGTCTTATGAATTATAGTAAAAGCAAAACAAGTGGCACTATGAATCTAATAATCCAAAAGGATTTTACCAGAAATATCAAATACATTTTTATAAAGATATATCCTAGGCCAAAGGAATGACTTGCCTGAGACTCATCTGAATTTCTGCCTCCACTCGTTGGTGCTAACCCTTCAGACTACAATAGGGTAGGTCCTTATTTTAAGCTTACTTAAAGCCTATACTTCCTTTACCTCTCAACCAAGAAATAGACAATAGTGCGCTTTGCTGCAGGTATCAGGCTACTAGTAGCTCACCTTCAACTACATAAATTGCTACAGAAAATCATTGAAGAAACCTAAAGCTTTGCAATTTAAATAAACAGCACTGCAATTTAAAAACTTACTTGAATAAAAACAAAACAAGAAAAATTGCCCCCCATCATCACCCCCATGCATCATAGCTTGGTTTTTTTACTTCATAGGAATAGTCAAATTTTAAAGGGGTAAAATATTTTCAAAACAACAACTTGACTGAGTGAGGCTCTCCCTGATTGCAAGCACTTATTTACTCCTAATAATCAGTTAAAACTCCAAGTCATACAGTGAATTACTGAGACTGCAACAGGAACTTGAGATGCAGTCGGCGTTAAAGATCTGTTATTGAGACAATTGATTGCTAATGGGAAAAAATATGCCTGTGCATGTTCTCTAAAATTTCAGTTAAATATCAAAAGCCGTTTAACTAATAAAAAAACCCCACTGTGTTAATAGAGCCATCCGTGGCTTTTTGGCACATCCTAAATGAAGGATGTCTTTGATAGTAGCCTTACAATGTGGGGCAGCCATCTGCTCAGCATATCTGATTGCTGTTCATTCTGTAAGAGCTCTCCTGCTTCCAGCACTTATGAGCGATTAGCTGTTGCCCTAGAATCTTGCTGCTTGCTGCACTTTCACTGGGCAATTAGAAGAGCAGAGAGTCCATGAGAGCTTCAAGAGGCAAAGATGTGCCATTCGAATCAAGCTTTAGAGCACAACAAAGTACCCCATAAATAAGCCCCTAAAAAAAGAGAAAGAATTTTTTTTTCAGCCTGATGGCAGAGGAAGAAAACAGTCACTTTCCAGCACAATCTTTTCTATTACATTATCTAAAAGTTGAGGAAATCAGGTTCCACATTTTTCTGGTTAGAAAAAGAAAAGTTTTTAATTGCCTTTGTCACATGCTTCCCCCAGCAATTTATTTTCCCAGCAATTGCAACTGCCTTTTATTGGTGATTTGGTGAGCACAGCCCCTGGCTCCAGTGCAGGATTTAATTTTTAAATATCGAGCTGCTGCTGATGTTTCTGTTGGTGTGAAGACACACTGTCTGGAATTCTTTGATGTCCTCAAGCAATTTTATTTCCAGTTATATATTTAAGAATACATTCTGATTTAATATTTTGAATAGATTATTCAGTAGACTTTTATGTTCAAAGAGATATTTTTCTTAACAAATGAGTTAAAGAGATGAGGCTTATTTATGTATAGTAATTCTTTCCTTTCCTTTTTGACCTATTTTGTGGTAAAGTAACACACAGATTTTGTCAACTATGATAAGGTAGAGTTCATAAAAATGTTTGTTTTACAACAAAATCCCATATATTTTCAATGAAATGTTGTTTTGCTTATTATTTTTTCTTACATCAAACTTTTTATGTAACTAGACTCAGCTAGAGAAAGCTTACTCTATATATATCTCAAGTAAATAATGAACTATGTGCATAATTTTTCATAAGTACCTGTTAATCCACTGTTTGCCAAAAGAAAATACAAGATATTAATTAAACAAATTGATCGCTTATTTAAATAATAAAAGCTTAATAAACAAAAAATGCTTCCCTTGTAGAAGACATGAAAGAAAGTTCTCAGATTTCCGATGGGCCATTATATATATGCAGTCTATACTTTTGATTCATTTTTCCCCCTTAGTGATCAAACTGGAGAAGGTATGTGGCATTTAGAGGGCATTTTAACTGAAACACAAACTCGAGCAAGAACAGCTCATCACCCAGATATGGGGACTCTACAAAGGGTGATCTGTTGTGTTGCTGGATGCTGACATCAATAATGACTGACTTTGTAGGGGAACTTTCAGGGAGTCAAGTCACCAATAAATGGTACCTTGTATTTGCAGTCAATTGAGTCAACTTCATAAAAGAATATCAAGTGTCACCCATTTCAAATGAGGTTTTCACAACGATATTTAGAGTTGAAAAGTCCTGAAAAAGATGAGCGGTTGTGAAGGAAATGTCTTGCTTATGGGAGTAATATGTGTACAAAACTATCTTGGTATAAATTGTGACATAAAATTTATTTTAAACACTTTTCCAAAACTATGATGATATTTTCCCCTTAATTGTATATTTGTACAATTCAATTCCTCCTCCAAAAATTAGAATTTAGACTTTTTTTTACCTAATTTCTAACGCATATTTTGTATTACTTAATGCCAAGTGGCTTACCATTAATCATCAATTGAAATTAATTAAAGCCCAGGAAGAAATGCCAAATAATTGGGCAATAACCAAAGAAGTTTTTCTCATGTATTGTCCTAGAAATAGAGCGTGTGAGGGGAGACTACAAAGCTAATAACTTTTATAATGAAGACTCTTTGGAAAAGACAGAATAAGCCTTGAGTATTGATTACACACTGCAGGGAAAGGGCTAACTGGATTAAAATTCTGAAAGAGAAGGCTTAAATTTGAAAAAGGAAGTTGCTATTATGATGTTTATTCAGGGAAATAAGAAGTCAGAGGCCAAACTTTCCAGGATATGAGTGCAAGTCTTTAAATAACAGCATTTGAGAAAGAAGGTGAAAACTATTCTAACAGCCAGCACATAGTATCAGGTGTATCAACACCTCCTCAGCAGATTTCTGATTTAAGAAAAACACACTAATGCTAAAATACTTAGCTCCAAATTACTGACAATCACATAGACTCTGAAACAATTTATATCAGCTCATCTTGTTCCTTCACTTTAAAAGTCATAAACTCAAGTGTTCTCTTAACACCTGATAATTTGCTCAGGATTGGGGAAATGAGACTGCATAAAGCATGATTGTGATTGCTAAGGTTTTCAGTCTAGCTATGGGGCACAAACAAAACGGAAAATAAAAAGTGACCTATGATAACTCCAAAAGAAAATTTTAGAAGTAATACAAAGTCAGATGATAACAGTGACTTCTGAAAAATAATTTATGAATTTGAAAAAAAATTTTTTTGAAGGATAGAACTTCCAAATACTTGACTTCCCTTCATGCTCTACTCATTATCTTTATGTATTTACTTATTTTTGCACAAAATAAAGTGTTTTTCTCCAAGGTTAAGATTAAAAGTTAGTCACACATGATGTTTGTATATTCTAGTCATATGTAAATTAATCAATAACTAAGTAGAAAGCAACTTTCTACTTTTGATTATCTAAATGGGAATTGCCCTTTCCATCTTTGATTCTGAACATGGTTGATCCTTTTCTCTATCAGAGGTCATCTGTGCTTCTAAAACAGAGTGTTGAGTTATTTATTCAGTTGTTGCATATTAGTTCCTCAGGCGTTAAAAAATCTGAACAAATACAAAGTCTTACATGACATTGTATTACCCTTTATTAGTGGGAAATTCAAGTCTAGAGATCATTATTAAGCCAGTCCCTAAAATCTGCTTGTTCTGTGAGAGGAACCCCAAACTGACCTCTGTTCAAATTGTATTAGAAGGATTTTATCCTTGTTACTAATTAAATAAATAGCTGTATTTGCATTATTTTTCTTTAGAGTCAAGTTATGACATCAGCCCTCTCAAGGAACTTGAGACAAAGAGGAACTTAAAGACAAAGAGAGTCAAGTTCTCATTTAAGCAAGAAGAATATAGTTTGCATATTAAGGTCCTGACATTTGGCATCTAGTGTGCAGCAACTTATTGCAATTAATATGCCAGCATATCACATGTCAAAGGACTTTCCATTGAAGTTTGAAGAGGGCAAAATGAAAGATTTAATAAAACTCAAACTGTTAGATGTTGGTTACCTGCCCTTCCTAAGGCAATTTCCCTAAGAGCCCAAGGGAGCAAGAACAGTGGCTCAAAACCTCACATTTTTTTTTTTCATTCTGGAGTAGAGTGTCTGAATATACACTGGCAAATACACAGTAGGATTTGGTACATTTAACAACATTGAAGGCAATATTAGGTAATTCTTTTTTTTTTTTGTTCATCACATATATAACATGTCTGCAGCTTCTGCCCTATCCTTTTTATATGTATATTAAGTGCTGTCTTATGCAAATATATTGCATGCAAAAGAATGATTACCATAATAATTCTGAAAGTGTTCTCATGTCAGAAAGAAAATTCTATTTCTCAAGTGCATGTAGTTTTGTCCCTTCATATCTGTTTTTGAATTTCCAGTATAAATACATTCATCTCTTCCCCCACAAAATTGTTAGTGGCACTTTTGCAAAGCTAAGCTATATTTGTGTCTTTTTTTTTTTTTTTTGCTGAGCCATCCTGCCACCTGTTGGCAGCTCAGCGGCTGCTCAGCTCGGGCTGGACTCGAACCGCTGTTGCTCAGAGCTCAAACTCTTGAGCGAGCTCTTAACCAACTGAGCCACTCGGGCTATATTTGTGTCTTCATAAGAGGTCTTAATAATTTTCTTTGTTACATCACAGCTGCAGAGTAACCATAGCAACCAACTTATATAACAGAAATAGTTATTATTATGTGCCTTCCATGTCCAGAATGTGTAAATGGAAGAAATGCTATTAAAATACATTAATGAAAAAAAGATTGTCTCAGTTTTACCAATATCTTCATTTGTTGACACTGTCTTTGCAATCATTTTGTTTGAGTAAATCATTATTAAAATTAAACTTGTCTAATATAGATCCTGAATAATTCAAAAGCAAAGAAGATAATATCAGACTCACTGAGAAGGTAAGGATAGTCTGGTTTTAGAGGTACAGTCCTCACTTTTGAAGACTTGGGAGCTTTGGTTAGTCTTCTATGAAAGAACATCACGTATTTGCATCTCTAGACCTACTGTCTTTCAAAATCATTAGAACATTATACTCTGATTATGTTAAACCCAAATCTGTCAGGATCTCCTCCCCTAGTTTTTCTCCTATGGGTACAGTTGATGGCGTGATTTTTTTTTAATAAAAATTTGGAGAAATGATTTCTGATTTAAATAAAAGTTACAAAGTTAAAAAATGTTCATATACCCCTAACCCACTTTTAATTTCCCTTAATATTTTTCATCTTACATTACCATGTATATTTGTCAAAACTGAGAAAAACGTCATTGGTATATTACTGTTGACTGAACTCCAGCTTTCATTTGGGTTTTACCAATTATTCTATTTATGTCTGTTTTATGTATGTTCCAAGATCTAATCTAGGATATTTTTCTTGTCTTTTATATCTCTTCTGTCTGTGGCAATTTATCAGTCTTTCCTTGATTTTCAGTTTTAAGGATGATTGTAAAGAATGTCCCTCAGTCTGGTATTGGTTGACGCTTTCTCATAATTAGATTGATGTTATGGGTTTAGGGAAGAATATCACTGAGGTTAAGTTCCCTGTAGCCCCATCATGTCAGGCAGCACACGTTGTGAACATGACAGCACTGTTGATGTTAACCTGATCACTTAGTTGAGAAGCGTTTGCCAGTTTTTTCCCCCGACAAGGTTACCATTTTGCCCTTTCCATATTTTATTCTTTGGAAGCAATTCGCAAAGTCCAGCCCATATTCAAATGAGTGGAGTTTATATCCCACCTCTGGAAGGGCAAAATATCTACTTCTATTATTTGGAATTCCTTTCTCTCCTATTTACCTTATTTCCCCATGTATAAGATGCACCCTTTCTCGAAAAATTTAGGGTCTAAAAACTGGGTGCGTCTTATACAGTGGTTGTAGATTTTTTTACTTGCATTTCCCACTTTTTCGTGCTTATCTTTGCGCTCATTGTTTTGCACTTGTTACTGATATATTATGGTAGGATACGTTTTGCCATGTCCTGCCCAGAAATGGCTCAGAAAGATTCTCATAGAGTGCTGAATTCAAGTTAAAAGTGAGCCAGTTTGCAAAAGTGAATGGAAATTGTGCTGCTGAATGTAAGTTTGGTCCTCCTCCAACTGAGAAAACAATTCGAGACTGGCTATGGGAAGAAGAAACACTACTGAAAACGCCACGGCAGAAGCAGGCCATGAGAGGCAAGTCAGCAAAATGGCCAGATTTAGAGAGGAAATTGAAGATATGGATTGAAGAGCAAAGGACAATTGGGTGATTCGTCATCAGACACAGATGAGGACAAGCTAATGGTTGGGAGTTTTGACAGTGATGAGGAGTTGTATGAATTTTATGATGAATAAAACTTGAGTTCAATAACTTTATGTAATACATTTTTTTTTCAAATTTCGGGCCCCAAAATTAAGGTGTGTCTTATACATGGGGAAATATGGTATTTATTTATTTAATCATTTATTCATTTCAGTATGGGTTCATGTATATTTCAATCCAGCTCCAGGCTATTTATTTTGTTGCTTAAATTGTTCCCCCTTTGGCCACCAGGCACACTTTCAGATTGACTCTTGAGTGTCTTTGACAGGACCTCATGCTTTTGATTTTTGAATATTTCTTTGGTTTCCAGAACTGCCAAATGCTCCAGGCTCATTTTGTATTTTCCCCACCTCTACCGTAGAATTAGCCATTTCTCCAGGGAGCCTTGGTAATTTTTACTGTAGGATAGTATTTTAAAACAACAAGATTTGGATGCTGGGTGCATTCATAGTTTGTTTTTGTAGTTAAACCCGTTTCTGCTGCTTCAATAGTCTCCTTTAACAAACACCATTAGCACTAACCCGATTGTTGTGGAGAAAGGAAATGTATCTCTTCTAAGTTATTCTCCTATTTATCTCAATTCACAACATCTAACTGGAAACATAGGCATATTACCTTGAAATTACTGAAAATTTGTACTTTCATCTTTCATCATCTAGAAAAATCATAAGTTTAAAATAATAAAACATTCGTGGGAAATGGTATTTTAACAGTTTGAATGCCTCCAGCTGCAAGTAACAGATATACTAAAGAAAATTAGAGCATTATTATTTTATACTATGAGTAGTAGAGCACTGGTTAAATTTGGCATCTGGGCAATATGAAGGTTCTGGTTGGCTTCATTTAAGTCTCTTGGCTGCCCTTCATGGTTGCAAAATGTCTGATGCAGATCCAAACCACATATCCTCAAATAACTCTCTAAGGGTGTGAAGAAAGATATATTTCTCCTTGGGCATTTTTCTTTTTCTCTCTATCAGGAAAGAAAATATTTTCCAGAAGTTACCAGGAGACTTCTTATGCCTTCATATGCAGAAATGTGTTCACCAACCCAAAAACCATCCTTGATAAATGGGGATAGTATTGACACTACTGGTTTAGAAACAGATCATGATTTATTCCCTGGAGTTCGAAGAGCAGGTCACCTTTCTTTGACTATTGTTGCACAACCCATATTGGAATAAAACCAAAACTATGTGAGCAAGAACCAAATGGCAGATAGTTGCTGGTCATTATGTCATAACATTCTATCATAAAACTTGTACATTTACAAAATGTAAATGTCACATATTCTTATTCTCAAAAAAAGTAGTTTTTTTTTTATTCTCAGAATATTTCTTATCATCCCTGAGTAATGGGAAAAAAATAAAGTAAAATTATGACCCTGCTGAACTTGTTACCTCAGCAAAACTTGCATTTATGATTCTGCCATTGTCCATTGGTCCAGTTGCTGGGACAGGTGTGTACATCTCTGCTGGAGATGCAATGGCACTATTTGGTAGTTAGATGACGGTGAGGCAGGGAATGTAAATAAATTAGAAGAAGGATATAAAATAGTCTAAGAAAGGTGACCTCCGCTTTGAACTCCCGGGAATAAATCATGATCGGTTTCTAAACCAGTGGTGTCAATACTATCCCTATATAGGCCTCTAAATAAATGGTAAAATGAGTATAGGAAAATCTTCTTAATCTTCTCTTGAGTTTGTGTGTGTGTGTGTGTGTGTGTGTGTGTGTGTGTGTGTGTGAATTATATTAGTTTATAGGACTTTGAAAAATCCCCCAACCTTAAAGGATATGCTGACTGTGTTTATTTGGGCATTTTAGTGCATTGTTCTTCTGGGTTTCATTCTGCCCTTAGAAAAATGCATGAATCATAGACTTTCTTGGAAAATCTATTATCTTTTAAAAAATACATTAAAATGTACATTAAGAGTCAAGAATGGGAAAAGCACTGTCAGTACAATGAATATTAGGCTGATTAGTAAGAAATAATTGGTCATTGCAGTCAAATACAGTAGGAAAAGGTACTCATTTTTTCATATACATTATTATAATTGTCAATTTAGTTAATATCTTAGAAATGAGATGTAAAACTTAAGTGAAATGGATTCACTCTCATTATACCTGCAGTGACTGAAGGAAACTTCCTCATTTGTAATGTCAAATATAGAATTGTAAAGGCAAATGTAGAATTTGCCTTTGTGGTGAAAGTCTGTCTTCTTATATTTTTAAATACGACCCAGAACAAACTTCGCTGTAAGAGCAGAAAATATGGAGTTAAGCAGCCTAAGTTCATAAAACTGAATCTACCACTAACTAGTTAAATGACCTTAGCCAGGTTAACAGCTCTTGCTTCAGTTTCCTCATCAGAAAAGTGTGAATAATAATAATAGTAATAATAATGATAATAATAATAATCAACACCACCATCTATTTCTGGTTCACAATCCTCAGAACATGATTTGCCATATACTAGAATCTGATTCTGGCACAGCATAAGCGTTATAGTACTGGTTGTTATTTCAGTTATAAGTATCTATTTAAGAATTAAGGGTGGGGAGGAAAATGCTTTCTTTTTAAAATCATTATTGCAATAAAGTGTGTAGGAAATGCTAAGTTTTAAATAAAGAAATAGGAAAGAAATTAATTTGTGTCGAAGTGAGGGGAAAGATTTTTATCTATTTTCTAGTAAATTATTTTATTGTTAACATGTGAAATAATTACTTTTGAACTTCAAGTTGAGAGAAAGAGAATGTTCTCTGATACAGATGACTGAAAATCCATGGGGGAAACTGTGGAGATATTAGTGACAGTAGCAGTGGAGGGACAGTGACAATGGCAGCAGTGAAGGTCACATGTCCAGTCTAGAATCCTGGAAAGTGCTGCTGGAGCAGAGTAGGAGGCCGAGATCCTGGATGACTACCCTTGTTGAAAGACCTGGATGTTCCCTTCTCAAATTACTCATTGGCCCAGGGTAGTATGCTCAAATGTTGGGTGTTTGGGAGTCATAGTGGTAGTAATGCTTAAAATTTGAGCCTCTAGTATTTTGAGCTTTACAGTTGTTAATAAAATTTTAGAATGATAAAAATCAAATATTTGAGGTTTTTCTTTAAAAAAATTCACCTTCTGAATTAATTCCTGATATGGAGGAAATGAGAGAGAGGTAAATAACTCTCTCCTATGCTAAAAAAACTGTTCATTGATATTCCTAAAATGAAAAATAATTTATAATTTCCTGTAAAATGAAAGTACACAGTACTCAGCTATTAAAAGTTTCCCATTTAAAAAATCTGATATTTTATTCATTAAACATTAAACATATTTAAATATATGTGGATATATGTGTATATTTACATATATATACACACACATCCAAAATGATATGCATTAGTCTTTTAAGCAGCTGTATTCATAATTGTCCCAGACTAGAAAGTATACAAATGCTCATCAACAGGTAAATAAACAAGTAACTTGTAGTATAGTCATACAATTAAATAAATTATAGAACAAAATATCACTATACACAATAGCAAGGCACAATTTCATTAAATACTTTGTTCCATGAAAGAAACCAGACACAAAAGAGTTTATACTAGCTTATTACATCTATATAAAGTTCATGAAAAGATAGAAAAACTAATATTTGGGGAAATAAGAATAAAGGTTACCTCACTGGGAAAAGACAGTGGGTGTGGACTAGGAAGAAGCACTAGGAAATCTCATGAGTGATGGTGCTGTCCTATGTATTAATATGTTTGATGGTCACATAGGTGCATGCCTATGTAAAAAACCATCAAGCTGTACCTGCAGATCACTTTGTAACTTATACCAAGTGACTCTGGCAGGGCACAGGCAGTGGCTGACCTTGGCATACAATAAAGTCCCTCCCAAAAGGCCCTAAAACCAACACACCTGGTGGCCAGCTTCAGACCACACAAGAGCACCATCCTACCACCTCCACAAATGACACACACAAAGGGCAAACTGGGTAGGCACCAGAATGAAGCAAATCCTGCTCCCAGGGTTAGCCCCAGCACAAGAGCTCCTCCATTGTAGTCATGGCCAATTAGGCTGAGCGTAAATTCCTCCCATTGGTTTGCAAACAGCAACCAAGGCTCAACTATAATAGGAGGGCACACACAACCCACACAAGGGACACACATGGAGCAACTGGCTTTGGTGGCCAGGGAGACTCTGCCATTGGGCTCCAGAGAACACCTATTACATAAGGTTACTCTACTAAGACAAGGAGCCAGAGCAGCTTTGTGTAATACATAGAAACAAACACAGGGAGACAGGCAAAATGGGGAGACAAAGAAACATGCCCCAAATGAAAGAACAGGACAAAGCACTAGGAAAGAAACTAAACAATGGTGACAAGCACTCTACCAGATGCAGAGTTCCAAACATTGGTTATAAGGATGCTCAATGATCTCAGGGAGAACATCTACAGACAGGACACTTAAAAATGGAGATAGAAAACATAAGAAAAAAGCAATCAGAAATTAAGAGTACAATAACTGAAATAAAAATACATTAGAAAGAATCAATAGTAAATTAGATGAAGTAGAGGAGAGAATCAGCAATTTGGAAGCTGAGGTAGCAGAAAACACCCAATCAGAACAGAAAAAAGAATCCAAAAAAATGAGGATAGTTTTAAGGCCTCTGGGACAACATCAAGCATACCAACATTAGCATCATAGGGGTACCAGAAGGAGAAGAGGGAGAATAAAGAATTGAAAACCTATTTGAAGAAACAATGATGGAAAACTTCCCTAACTTGGCAAAGGAAATAGACATACAAGCCCAGGAAGTGCAGAGAGGACCAAACAAGATGAACCCAAACAGGCCCACACTAAGATACATCAGAAGTAAAATGCCAAAGGTTAAAGACAAAAAAAAAAAATCTTAAAAGCAACAAGAAAAAAATAGTTAATTACTTAGAAGGGAGCTCCCATAAGACTGTCAGCTAATTTCTGAACAGGAACTTTGTACGCCAGGAGTTATTGGCATGAAACATTCAAAGTGATGAAAAACAAGGACCTATATCCAAGATTACTTTACCCAGCAAAGCTACCATTTAGAATTAAAAGACAGATAAAGAGCTTTCCAGATAAGACAAAGCTAAAGGTGTTCATCACCACCAAACCAGTATTACAAGGAATGTTAGAGGGACTTATTTGAAAAAAAAAAGATCAAAATTATGAATAATAAAATGGCAATAATTACATATATTTCAACAATTACTTTAAATGGGAATGGATCAAAAGACATAGTTTGGCTGAATGGATAAGAAAACAAGACCCTTACATATGATGCCTATAAGAGACCCACTGCAGGTCAAAAGACACACACAGGCTAAAAGTAAAGGGATAGAAAAAGATATTTCATGAAAAAAGAAAAAGTTGCTAGGGTAGCAATACATATACCAGACAAAAAGACAAAATAGACTTTAAAATAAAGGTTATAACAAAGAGACAAAGAGGACCCAGTGATCTCACTCTGGGAGTTAGCCAAAGAAACCCAAAATGCTACTTCTAAGGGGTGTGTACATCCATATGTTCATTACAGCATTATTTACAGTAGCCAAGATATGGATGCAGCCTTCGTGTCCCTTAATTGGAGAATGAATAAAAAAGAGTTAGTGTATATATACAATGGAATATTACTCAACCATATAAAATAATTAAAACTTGTCACCTGCAATAACATGGATGTACCTAGATGGTATTGTGCTGAGTGGAGTAAATCAGACAGAGAAAGATAAATGCCAAATGATTTCCCTTATATGTGGAATCTGAAGAACAAAATAAATGAACAAACAAAACAGAAACAAACTCATAGATATAGAGAACATTTTGATAGTTGCCACATTGGAAGAGTTTGGGGGGATGGGTGAAAGGGGAAGAAATTAAGAAGTACAAATTGGTAGTTACAAAATAATTATAGGGATGTAAAGTATAGCATAGGGAATACAGTTAATAATATTGTATTAACTGTGTATGGTGTCAAATGGTACTAGATTTACCAGGGTGATAACCTCTTAAGTTATATAAATTTCTAATCACAATATTGTACACCAGAAACTAATATTGTATGTCAACTGTAATTGAAAAATTAAAAAAAAATGCTTTTTAAAAAAGGAAAAAAATTAAGGTCTATATGTCAAGTTAATGCCAATTATAAATTTTACTACATGGTCTCTCTCTCTCTCTCTCTCTCTCTCTCTCTCTCTCTCTCTCTCTCTCTCTGTCTCTCCCTCTCTCTCTCTCCCCCTCTCTCTTTCTGTGGATATGTGTGTTTATAAGTTTGAAGAATTTTCCTAAATAGTTTTTAAGTACAATGAGACAGGAAAATAGTAGGGTACCATGGACCATTAAACAGGCCTTAAGAGGTCAGCTTAGACTAGTCATAGTTAAAATACAGGATTCTTAATTAACTTTGAAGTTCAAGTAGGAAAAAAAATCAGTATAATTGTGCTCTTCCCCTTTCCACCACCAAAAAACTTGTGTTTATAGGAAATTAAATTTTACTGGGCATCCTACATTTTCATTTGCTAATCTTGGCCTGAGATGAAGCGTGGAAACACTGCACCGATATATATCACTTTGACTTCCATTGCCATTGCCAGATAAATCCCAATGGGTTGATTTCACATGAGCCCAATAACTTTTTCTTGCTCATATTAAGCAGGAAGAAGACTTTCTTTTTGTGAAGTTTAATTCATTAGATGTAGACTTTTTATCTTGTTGAACTGTGGAGGATCAAAACCTCAGGATAGAGAGACCTTTTTTCTTCACAGTTAAGAATTAAAATACTGTGTTATCCATTCAAGCAGGCACATGGGTGTCATTGCCATCTCTAAGCCCTGTGGGAAGAATGGGCAGTGCCAACAGATGGCCACACTGTTTTCAAGATTAATCTTGCCTTTTTGGCACCAGGCTCCTACTTCGGGCTTGCCAAGAATGGTCAGCATGTCATGTGTTAATTGCTGGCAGGGTCTGCTCAATGGCTTTATAGCCCAGCTCACAGTGGGCTCTCGATTAAGGAGAGTGTGTAGCTCCCAGCTCCAGCCGGATTGCCTTCAACAAAGTCACAAGACACTACACCTTTAATATTACTTGCACGGTAGGTGGGAAACAAGAGTTAGTTTTGGCTCTGTGCCTGTGACCATAAAGCTCACATTGAGTGGCTTTTAAGCAGCCACTTCTCCATCAAGCAGAGCAAATTAAAGGGGGCAGTCGATGGCTAATGGAACGTTAGCATAAGTCCAGTTATCTCTGTCAGTTTCAGAGTTTAGCAGGGGGAAAAGGTATATGCACTACCAGACAACAATGTGGCATCATCTACTTCTCAGTAGGAGTAATTTGAGATCAGGTGTTGACAGATGGTAGTCTCCCAGGATAGCATTAGGCATTTTTCATAAGTGGAGATTAACAGGTTGTTTTTAAGATATTCAAACCTCTAGCATCTTATGAATGAGAATCTGTGAAAAGATTCAAAGAGAACTATTCAATGTATCTTTATGAAGAGATAGGTGAATGGCAAGCCAATGGTTGACCCGAACAATGTCTATTTAGTAGCTATTTCTTAAAACAACATCTGCTTAAAATAATAACAAGGTTTATAATTAAAACCCATGTCAACATATACAGAGGCAAATTAAAGAGAAGTATTGTACTTTGAAGTAACCCAAAGAAAGATAACTGCATGCTTATAGAAAAATTGGACTTGTATTACACAATTAAAACTATTTCAAATTCAAACACAAAAGCCTGGAATGAAAATTTAGGAGAGACCAGGCCACTCAAGACATTCAGGTTTTTAAAGAAATTCATAAACTTTTATCTCAATATAAAATTTGTGTGTATTCACAACAGAACATTTGGAAAAGATGAGTAAGATATAATGGAAAATTACATCTCACTCCAATCATTCACAAGTGACTGACCTTGCCTTTTTGAATTTCCTTCAAATTAGTTTTTTTTACATCAATCACATTATATTGGATTATTTAATTTATATTGTGATATGTGATTCCATAACATTTTAAACAAAAATAATTCAAAATATTCACAGCTCTATATTGGAATTTAACATTGCATCTAAAGCCATAATGAAAGTCCCTTTGCACTTTTCTAATCTTCTGTAGCAAAAAAGACCCATCCAACAGCTTTAGGAAAATATTATTTCATGCACACAAGCAACATTGTATATGTGTATTTTAGCTTTGTATTCTCTGAGATGAATAATATCAATTCTTAGAGAATGAAAAAATAGCAGGCAGTCAGTAATTATTTACTAAACTGAATTTATCAGATCTTAGCTTTTACTCATCTTAGGAAGCCTGGTGTTTGCCACTTTATCAACAACTTTCAACATAACATCAATCGACTCAAAAATGAACTAGGGTGATTTCTTTAAAGATTCTTTCTATTTCACTCACCACATTCAATTTTCACTAAAGATGGCTGCTTCTCTCTAAATATTAGTTCTTAAATATGGCACTACCTTAGTATTGGCCTTGATACCTCTTACCTGGAACTGCTGCATAGTGAAACACTTTTCCTACCTCCATGCTCCAATCCCTCCAACCTTGATGTGCGCACACACACACACACACACACACACACACATACACACACACCCCTATCAGAGTTTTCTTTTTAATATACAAATTTTAATGTGTAAGTTTCCTCTTGAAACTCATTTATAGTTCTCCGTGTTGCTCATAACATAACATCCAGATTTCTTAACAAGATCCTTGAGGATCTGACCCAGTCTCACTTCCTGCCTCTTTTCTCCCTTCCCTTATGGCTCTCTGCAGTTGCATGCCTTTGCGCCTCCTGCGCTGTCTGCAGTGGCTCTTCACTCATTTCCACTCATGTTTCAGACCCCAGCTCAGGTATTATCTGGGTGTAAAACCTTCTTAATTTTATAAGTTCTAAGTAATCAACTAAAACAACTATGGCTATAACCCTCACAGAGATATAAATTTTATAAACATTTTGATAACTAATAGGGACTGAAAATTACAAAATATTGGCAATTATTCTTTTTTAAAATTTTTTCATGTGGGAGTTGAACCCACAACCTTGCTGTTGCTGTTAAGAGCCCATGCTCTATCCATTGAGCCAGCCCTGCAGCAGCTCAGCTCAAGGTTCAGAGTTCAGTCCCAGCCCCCGGTGGGCATAGCCCACCATCGACCAGGCAATCTTGTCATTACCACATGCTCTCACCAGCTGAGCCATCCTGCCACTTTTTGGCAGCTCAGCAGCAGCTCAGCTCAGGCACAGCTCGGGTGAAGCTCACTGGCCCATGTGGGAATCAAACCAGCGACCCTGTTGCTCAGAGCTTGTGCTCTTAAGCAATGGCAATTATTCTTAAGAACTTTTTATGACACTAGAAAAAAAAGGTAGTTTACATACTTGTAGACTAGATAATGGAATGTGTAAGAGTACTGATATTTTGGGAGTTGTTAAATAATTTTTTAGCTAACTATCATTTCTGGCAGTAGGGTATACTCTTTATCTGGTCTAATATCATTTCTAAAATCAACTAAATATGCTAAATAAAATATTTTGAAAAAAATAATCTTTTATGCATTCATAAGCAAATATGGATATCTAAATGGAAAATAATGTAATTATTATCATCTAAGTAGAACATAGATCTAAATGTGAAAAGCACAACTTTTGAAACTTTTAACAGGACAAATTGAAGGATATTTTTGAATTCAAGGGAGGAAAAGATAGCTTAATAAATCCAAAAAGAGTGGATGAAAAGAAAAATTATAATAAATTTGAGTACGTTAAAATTACAACTTTCTTCTCTTAAAAGGTATGATTAAATGGAGGAAATGACAAGCAAATCCTGGAAGGAGATTATGGATAAGGTTAGTCACACAAGCCAAAATTTAGCATCTAGAACAGGTAAATAACAGGGCATATTAGTAAGAAAAAGGTAATTAATCCAGAAGCACAACTGACAAAAAAATATATGAACTGGGAATTTAAAGAAGAAGAAACTTATAATATCACCAAAATATAATATTTAATGAAAGAAAAAGTTGTAGAAGAAAATATTCAATATAATATTAAAAATTTATTTAAAATTTAAAGTAGCCTAAGCAATATCATATTTTATATTACCATAATATCCTAATATATATTGTTTGGAATATAGATAAATTTAACATGATAACATGCTTGAGAATGTACCAAAAATAAATTTTCAGGATTGTAGGAGATCTATCTATACAATTTTTTTTGTAATGCTTTTTGTTAAGCTGGTTTACAGGTGCATGAGTGTTTGTTTTATTAGTCTTATATCACTTTTTGTATTTCTGAAACACTTTACCAAACAATTCAAAGCATGTGTATTTTGTTGAGATGACAATTAGTGAAGCTGTGGCCCATTGATTACTTATAATAGAGCATGGTCTGGGAGGCATTTCACTGCATTTTTGTTTATTTTTCTAATGCTGTTTGAATTTTTATGAATTAATTCAAATATGCTCAAAATATTTTCCTTTTCATTCACTTTTCTAAAGAACACTTTGCTGATGTGCACTTTGCAAAGCAATTTGCTGAAAGAATCAATTTAATTTATTTCCACTTATATTTCTTCAGTGATGACTTAGCCCTACTGAAGGACTTAAAGAGATCCAAGGAGAATGTCAGTCACAGACTGATTAGCATGAACTTCTTCCAGTGATGCATAATCTTTGACAGCCATGGTAGGAACTTATTCTTCCAAGAGTAACCAGGGAACAGGCACCTATAGCTTTCATCTGCCACCTCTAATTTATTAACTGACTTATAACCTGCTTTCATAGGCATTTGTTATATTCCTTAACCTTGACCTTCTCTTTTACAGCTTGGTATTGTTATTGCAATAAATTGCCCTGCCCCACTACTTACTCCAAGTAGAGAAATCAATAAAAGCATTTTTTTGTTGTTGTTTAGTGTTGAAAAGAAAACTTGAGAAGTGCTGAGAGCACTGACACTTCAGAGTATATAGGTCACAAAGGGCCCATTTGTGTAAATATTGTTAATACTATTCCTCATGTTCATTAATTGCTTTCCAATATTCAAAAATCACATGAACTTTTAGTGAAATAAATGACATTTTTGTAATGCTTAGATCTTCCTGGGTTATCTTAAAAATCTGAGTACAACACAACAGCATGGAATAACTATTTTAATTGGATATAGGATAAAGCTGCAGAAATGTTTTAGTGCATTTGCCATTCCAGTGGATGGCAAACTTTTTCATAAAAGGCCCCAATATAAACATTTGGAAGGGAGAGCAAGAGGTAAAATAGAAGACGGATATTGATACTTATGTAATCTTCTATAATGTAACCATTTTAAAATATAATAAACATTCTTAGCTTGTGGGCCATAAAAAAATGGGTGATGGGCCAAATTTGGTGTATTCAGGAGACATATGGTATCTGGTGCACTTCAAGTTTATTTTTTAGTTTTTAATAAGAATAACTGCCTACAGTATAGTCTCATGAAGACCAACTGTGCAGCCATGTGTGGTGGGGACATGTGTCTCTTGGCTTCTTCCCCAGCCCATCCTGGGGTCCTCAGCTGACCCCGCTACAGCCTCAGGGCCTCTACCCACCCCTGATGCTTCCAGTTCAGCCTCCTTATGTTCATTCTGGCTTTTTTCCTTCAACTTCAAGAGAAAGCTATAAAAATAGGATAGCAGTGACTCGTATTTTGGAAACATGGAATTGAATAAAATGACTAAATTTAATATAGAAATGCTAAAATATGAAATGATGAAGTCAAACAGCAATTGGTGACGTTCAGCTGGGTGACAAACACACTGAGTAGCTGACTCTGAAGAATGCTGATCTGAGCTGCACTAATGTAGCTGAAACATGATAACACGCTATGATACAATATATAATATGTACTGTATAGTATAATATAGAATTATATTTGTATAATATATAAATATATAATATAATATAATATAATATAATTTATACTATATTATAATATAGTATAAATTATATTATATTACTGATAAAAATTTAGAGTGAGACAGACTGGTCAATTTAATACAAAATAATTAATCAAAATTATTGTGTTTATTGTTTTCAGGTTAGAAATTAAAACAGATTTTATGATAATATATTTCCTCGAATACACTCCCAAATCCTTGAAAGTTTCTAAACTACTTTTTGGGAAATTATATAATAGATATTGTTTTAGTTAAATATAAGATTTTTCTATTCCTACAAAACATGTATTTTAGTTATTTGTTATTCCTCAGTCAATTGGAACAGTATTTTGGAGCCCCAGACTATTAAAATGTGTAAAGAAATTACATATTTCTCTCATTTGTATGTTAAGAGTTCATAGGATGTTGGGCTAAGCCCATTTGGACGTTGCACAGAAAACATTTTACAAATTATTCCACAGGAGAAAGAAGCAGGAACATAACAGTACGGATCTGTAGTTCTAAGAGAGGAGTGGGAGGGTATTCCCGGGAAAAATTCTTGGAAAAGATATCTGGCTAGCTTGCTGGATGAATTTAACTCAATTTAAGCCCTGAGTGTTAACACCAGGTGGTTTAGAAACAATAGGAGGGAGGTGTGAACAGAAAATTCAAAGAATACGAAATCCTAATGATTGGTGTATAGGGAAAAATATTCAATATCATTAACAAAAAAGAAAATACAAATTGAAACAACAATGAGATACCATTTTCTGTCCAAAGCATTGACAAAAGTCAAAAGGCTTAAGCATCTTGGGCTGCCAAATATGTGAAGAAATGAATACTTCCATTAATTTATAAATCTATAAATCACTGAACTTCAGGAGAAGTTAATCTGTTACTTTTTATTTTTTTAATAGTTATACTGTTATCTTCTTTTTATCACAGAGGATTCCTTTGGTTTCAAGATAGAAAATTTATCTCGAATTGGGTGAACTCCTAAAGGACATTTTTTGTCTCCTGACATAAAAAGTCAAGGATTTCAGATTCAGCTTGATACAGGACCTAAACAATGCCAATAGATTTCTCTCTCTCTCTCTCTCTCTCTCTCTCTCTCTTTCTCTTTCTCTCTCACACACACACTTTTACCTCCATCTTCTACATTGATTCAATTCCCAGATGGTGCAGCGTCTCTAAGCTTAAATTCTGGAAGCTTCATAATATATAAGAAAGAGTGCCAGCATCCAGTCCCAGAAGTCCCAAGTTTCATAGGATCAAATTACTCTAAGAGGTTTCATGTTCATATTTTAATTACCCTCTGTGACTAGGGTAATAATAATATCTAATAAAAAAATTTTGAATATATGTAAACTTTGAATGAGGGGAATTAAGCTCATCAGAACCATATGAACTCAGCAACAAATGGTTCCTCAGAAATAAACTAAGGTGTAGTTTTCAAAAGTTTGAATGACAATTTTCTTAAAAAGATTTGTCTCCATACCCTTCCTTCTGTTGTGTATGCAGCTATACTTTCAGATTATTTGCAATTGTTTTTTTAATTAAAGTTTATTGGGGTGACAATGGTTAGTAATGTTACATGGGTTTCAAGTGTGCAATCCTGTAATACATCATTCATATACCAAATTGTGTGTTTACCACCCAGAGTCAGTTGGAAAACAGAAAAACAAGAGCGTTTATTGCAGCTTTGTTTCAAATACAAAAACAAAACAGGACAACAACAACAAAAAACAGACCATTGAGAAGAATATGGTTGACTACAATTTGTTACATGAACACTAGGGAATATGATACAGCCATTTAAAATAATATGAAAGTCTTTCCAAAAAATATTGTTAAGGGAGAAAAAGTAAAATACAGAGCATGTGAAGAGTTTAATCTATTTTCCCCAACAAAAACATAAAGAGCCTTCATATATGTATTAATCTTTATATATTTTAATAAACAAAAGAAAAATCTTGATTGATGCAGATCTGGGAAAAGATGAGAAAAAAATAGTATAGATCCATCTTTTCATTTCTTTAGGATTTGACATCAAGTGACTGACAACCTATTACAGGTTGGTTAAATCCCCAAAGGAAGCTTAAGAATCTGAAATGTGGAGGGTTTTAAGTTCAGCTTGATCTGGATATAAATGTCAACAGGGCATAAATTACATCTCTCCCTGTACTACTCAGGGTTCTCTTTAACAACAGAACAAATAAAAGATATACATATAGTGAGAGAGACTGGTTGATTATAGGAATTGATTATAGGAGACTGAGATGTCCCACAATTTGCTTTCTGTAAGCCAGAGCACCAGGGGAGCTTGTGGTATAATTCATCAGGAGCCTGAAGTCTTGAGAACCAGGGGTGCTGATATCACAGGGCACGAGAAGATGGTTGTCCCAGCTCAAGTGGAGAGCAAACTCTCCCTTCCTCTGCCTTTTTGTTCTATTTGGGTTTTAAGAGATTAGATGATGACCACTCACATTGGTGAGGTGATCTTTACTCAGTCTACTGATTCAGATGCTAACCTCTTCTGGAAACACCCTCACAGGCACCCCCAGAAATAACGTTTTACCAGCTGTCTGCGCATCCCATAGTCCAGTCAGGGTGACTGGTATAAGTAGTCATCATATTCCCTGTCTTTGATGTACCATTATCTAGACTGAGTGCATTTTAAGCCAGATGTAGCAACTTCCAATATTTACATCATGGACGCTTTCCATCTGTACATAAAAGCGGAAGGAGTTTGTTATTTTTAATTTAGACATCCTGCATATTTAAAACTACTTCATTGAGCAACTATTATTTTTAAATAATATGAATAATTTTAAAAAGTAGAATTAAAATTAGAATTAAAGTAGAATTACAATTAGAATTAAAGAAATGTCTCAAATTTATAGCAGCTGGAAATAGTCATGATTTTGCATGGAGTAGGAATCTTGTGGAGGGGTGTCTTGTTATTGCAGCGACACAGTGGTTAGTGAATAAGAGGTGTGTTTTAGCAGGAAGGGCTTGACTCTTGCCTTTGCATGTCTAGTCACTGGGGTTCAATAAGCTTCAGTTTTCTCATCCATAAAGAGGCTGTGCCAGTTATCAATTGAATGTCTGTTAGCTTTAAATCTCCCCTTTGCTCCGCTTGCTGGCTTTGGAGCCAGCCCAGTAAACATTTCTCTTTTGCAGTTAGAGCAATCCAAGGCTTTGCCAGGCAGGAGAAGGCACTGGAGGGACACCACAAGACCCCACAGAAAAGGGGCTTCTCTGTTTGGTTCTGATGTGCCTTTCTTATTGTTCCTATGTCACAACTGCCGTGCTCGAGGGGAGACTCAGTGGCGCTCACTCTCCCAGGAATTGGCCAGCACCACAGGGCGTAGCTTTCTGTTTAGCAGCGCCTGTTCCCCAGGGACATAGTGGTCAGCTTCCTGGTCACCCATCCTGGCCTGCCTGCTCCACAGGGCAGGAAGTGCTCTTCTCTCCACTGGACTGTGGACACACCCTCTTCAGTCTGAATTCTAACCTTCCGGGAGCGCTTGTTACATCTGCTCTTTCAAAAGTAGTAGTCGCCCCCTGTCTTTACTAGTCCTGTATTCTTTAAAGTTTCTCTTTTTAAATTTTTTTTTTGTAATTAACCCTGTTGTTTTTAAAATAGTAATTCTTTATATTCAATTATCCATCTATAAATAACTAATGATCTTTTGATGTTCTGACTAAACCCTGAATGATACAGTAGAATAGTAAAAATATCCCCCTTTGAAAGGCTGTTGAAAGGTTTAAATGAAAAAATTAAGTGCTTAATAAATACTAGTTACAATTATTATGGAATGGCCATTATAGTGATCTTTAGTAAATTCTAAAGAATGAAGGTTTCTTTCAGATATTAGACACTTTCTTTTATTTACAATTACCTTCTCTTCCTTTCCTCATTGTCTGGGTTTAGTAGTGTGGGAAGATGATGTGTTTGAAATGTGTAGTTATCTAACCACCCACACTTCTGAAAGAGACAGGTGAGGCATACAGCTTTGATGACAAAATTACATAGAAAAACAGCAATGAGGTATCACTACACACCTACCAGAATGCTCAAAATCCAGAACATTGACAACACCAAATGCTGGTGAGGATGTGGAGAAACAGGAACTCTCATATATTGCTGGTGGGAATGCAAAATCATATAGTCACTTTGGAAGACAGTTTGGTGGTTTCTTACAAACTATGCATTCTGTTACCATATGACCAGCAATCATGCTCCTTAATATTTACCAAAACAAAACAAAACAAAAACCTGACAACTTATGTTTACACAAAACCTACACACCTATGTTTATAGCAGCTTTATTTGCAATTGTCAGATTTGGAAGCAACCAAGATATTCTTCAGTATGTGAATGGATAAACTACAGTATATTCAGACAACGAATATTATTCAGCAATAAAAAAGAAATGAGCCATGAAAAGGCATAGAGGAATAAATGCAGATACTAAGTGAAAGAAGCCAATCTAAAAAGGCTACATGCTATATGACTCCAATTATATGATATTCTGGAAAAGGAAAATCTATGGAATCAGTGAAAGGATCAGTGATTGCCAGGGCTTAGGGGACAGGGTAAAGCACAGAAGACTTTTAGGGCAGTTAATCTCCTCTATATGACACCACAATGATGGAAATAGTCATTATACATTAGTCCAAACCCATAGAATGTACAAAACTAAGAGTGAACCCCAATGTAAAGTATAGATTTTGTGTGATTTTAATGTGTTAATGTAGGTTCATCATTGTCACAAGGTACCACTATGGTGGGGATGTTGATAATGGGGGAAGCTACACATGTGTGGAATATGGAGTGTCTGAGAACACTCTGTATATCTGATCAATACTGCTGTTCTAAAACTGCTCTAAACATAGTCTATTAAAAATTACATAGAGATTATCTACATTTTCTTTATTTTCCTTTGACTAGATTATTACTTTATATATTCCTAACATGAAAGGTTTTTTTTTCATTTGTTTTGTTTAGATACACCTTCAAAGTGTTTAATGTTATTACTATAAGAAAATGTCCCTCTACAAAAATGGCCTTTATTTTTCAGTCAAATTGAAGACAAATAGAGAGGTAAATGATATTAAGAAATTAGAAATTTTATTTGAATTATCCATCTATTCTTAAATTAATTTTCTACTTACTGTTTTGTATAAACCTAATAGGAATATGTTTGTTCTAAAACAAAATGTTAACAGTGATTTCACTTATTTGGAGCAGAATGCCATGTTCAGAATGCTATTTCTGGATTATATTATTTTTTTCCAAAGAGGTAATATATTTCATTTAATTTTTACGTTGTGTGCCTATACATGTAATTAGAAAAAAATTAACCAGCTACAAATACCACCACCAAGAAGCCAGGGAACTTGGCTACTGGTAATTGAAATCGCTTTTCAACTGCAAAATTTGCACTTTGTGAAGGTTTTATTCACAGACCTTTTCTTAATACATTTCAAAACAACACTTAAAGTTCAATTTATTTTAGTAATGCATATAATCTTTTTTTCTGATAGAAAAATAGGAAACTGGTGGAAATAAAATTATGCCTAGTGGGAGTCATCGAAGCAAAGCTCAAAACAACAAGGAAGCACACATGAGGAATCAAAATTTATTAGGAAGAATTGGGGCCATAGTGGGGGTGGAGAATTTATAATCAAGCGAGCCAAGATGAAAATTCATTTGCATGTTAGTTATTCAGCAGAAAATAGATGGCACACAAAAAATAGCATAATATTTTTAAGGAGGGCTTACAAAAATTATTTACAAAGATATGCGTAGGATGCAGGGAAACCACAAAGGGTTGTACTCATCAGGCTCCTATCAGCAGATGTTACCACTTCTAAGCCAGAGAAGGATGGGTGTGGGTGGTACTAGTTGTAGGAACTTAGAATGAGAGAATAGAGAAGAGGCTTCTTTGAGGGATGCATTGGCCTTAAGTTTAAACACAGCCCTGGTACAGGGTGACCCTGCAGAGAAGGAACTAGGGGAGTAAACTCCATGTCTTCATCCTTCTCTCACCTTTTGATCACCTGTAGAATTACCCACTGTCGGGATCAATAGGAAGCCAGCAGGGTTTAAGGGAGTTTATTGACATAATCTAGCAAAGTCAGCCTCCTGGGAATGATTGGAAATGGATTTTAAGGAACAAGCAGAAGATACCCAGCAAACTTTTTAACATAAAAAGAAGTTTTAACCACCTGTGTCGCCTCATACGAATCAGAATATCAGAATAGAATAGAATAAAGGGTAGATGAAAAGAAGCAAAAGCTGATTTTTTAAAACACTTCTTAACACTTGAAACTTGATAGCCTACTTTAAAGCCAAACAATGTATATATGGCATGTGATACCAAAATAAAGCCCTTTTGATACAGGGACAAATCTTTTTCTAAAAAAAAAAAAAATTGAGATATATTAACTTGTGTGTTTAGAAATGTATTTTTGAAGGATTTTGTGATGTGGAGTGCACTTTTCAATGTGTTCTTAACACACACTTGAAGTTGGAAAAATTAGTCATGTTGTATAAATGGCATCAATGTTCATCATCTTCCCTGTTAAAAAAATGCCCTGTGCCACTTTATTTTAGTTAAATAAATTCTGCTGTTATCAACCACACACTCTCTGAAAGAATCTATCATTTAAAACCAATGCTGTTTCATTTTGGAATATTTTGTCTTTTGGATTTCATATTATGATTTGATATGAAATCTAAGCTAGTTTTCCTTTTTAAAAAATATTTAGATTGTACCAATGTTAACATGTCTAAGTGAGAGGTAATAGCCCAGAGGCAGGCATAAGGTCAGTAGGGATTTAGAAATCTTTCTGCAAAAAAATCATAAAATGTAAAATGGGTTTCCAGATAACTGAGAGTTAATGGCCTTTCTGTTTATTCAATGTAGGCAGAGCAGAAGAAAATCAAAGAAAAACCTCTAGAGGCACTGTTGGTTTCCATAAAGCCATTGAAAGTTGCAGATTTACACAAGGGATTCTGCAGTGAGAGTGTTTAGAAAGTAGATTTTTCAGCATGTTCTGGCATGATAAGGGTTTTAAGGCAGATGGATATAATGTGAATATAATTAAACCCTTTTCAGATAATGGTATAACAATACTATGTTCTCTAAGGATAGGCAGAGCTGCAGCAAGGAGTACGTTGCATCCATTTATACCTATGTGTTCTATTCTTTTCCAACTCCTCTTCTTTTCCAAGGTTTCATTAGGGATCATTTTTATGCATATCATTCCCAAGACCTCATTTTATTGTCTAACATCACCAGTGCTTTAAATAAAGATGCACAGTGTTGAGTAGAAAAGGATAAGAGAGCCAGGGAATGGAAGAGGCTGGAGCAAAATAAACGAAAGAGGAATTTCCAGACAAAATTTTTATATACACATTTTTGTTACACATTTTTTCAGTAAAGTTTTAAAGTATCATTGTCCTTGAAGTTTCATAGGACAGTTGAAAAAAAATGGGGCTTTAAATATTGATGAGACCAAAAAAAAATAATTTTGGTTTGGTTCAAAATGATTTTTACCTTAGTGTCATTTTTTATGTTTATTAATCTTCTCACTTACTCTTACCTGGTTGGCGTTTTCTTTTCCTTATTTTCCAGAAAAAGAGATTTAGCTAACTTCCTTTTTCATATTTCAAATTATGTAAACATTGAATTGTTGTCTTTGTTTTTTAAAAATTCCATAATACCTATAAAATTAATTTGGGTATATTCCTATCTCCCTTAATTGCAAACATAAGCAATAAAACAAAAAAAATATTTCAAATAGATGTAAAACTGAGAGAAATTTGTTCTAGTCTGAAGGAGAGCTCTCAGGCTGGGTAAAGAGAAACCTTGTTAGTTCCTTCACTGATTGTGAATAGAATTCCAGAGTAGAGAAGCCTTCTCAGGGGAGAGAGAAAGAATTCATATTTTACATTATGAAATGATAAACTTTACATTGTATTTACTTATATAAAAAGATATGAGCACACCTGGGAAATGACTAGGTCATATTCATCATTGTATCCATCTCTACACATTTCATTTCTCAATTCCTATTGAGACATTTAGCATATAACAAGAAGTCAATATATGTTTGGTAAATAAATAAATGCAAAGCAAAACAGGGAACTGACTTAAAATTCTGTAAATAAAGGAAGGAAGGAAGGATCAAAGGTAGGAAGGAAGGAAAAGAGGAAAGAAGGAAGGATGGAGCCTAATTTAGGAATTATAGCTTGAGAAATAAGCAGAAATGTTTATTAACCCATAGATATATCATCTCTCAATTACAGCCTTGGATTCCTTTATTTATGAAAATAAAAAGCATCAACCACTAGGAACAGGCTTGGTATAACAGAAAAAGCAATGACTTGAAGGATAAGAAACTTTGGCTCTGCCTTTTCCATTTGACCATAAATACAAGTAAAGCACATATTGTACCTGAAAGTCATTTTCCTCATTAGAAAACTAAAGATTAGACCATATAATTATTAACATTTTCTTCTAGGTCTAATATGCAACCATTCTCAGTGTAAACAAAAACTGATGTATTCCTCTACAGACATGTATAACTTCAGGAAGAGCAGTAGAATGCTCAGCATTGCTTGTAGTGACAGATTTATAGACCCAAAGAGTA
This sequence comes from Hipposideros armiger, assembly GCF_001890085.2. Classification (NCBI taxonomy): domain Eukaryota; kingdom Metazoa; phylum Chordata; class Mammalia; order Chiroptera; family Hipposideridae; genus Hipposideros; species Hipposideros armiger. Next base: position 768,816 of record NW_017731937.1, read on the forward strand.
ATTAAACAGGTCTTCTAGTCCACACATTAGAAGAGTGAGAACCAAGCACAGTCAGCTCTTGTGGGGCACACACACACAGAAACAATCTCTTTGGCTTCTTGCCTCTGCAATTTTCCAGCTTCCAGGTAAAGACATTGAACCACCACATGTAAATAATCTATTTTTACACAAGTCAGCATCTAAGATTGGATCAGACAAAAGACACTAGACAGGTGCCATCCTCTCTCTTCTTCCAAAATTATTTTGTTATTTGTTTTATGATAGAACAAACATATTTTTAAACACTTAAAATCATTGGAAAATTAGAAAGAGATCAATTAGTGAACCGACATTTCAAGCAATGTTTTAAAAACTGAAACAGATGTGATTAAATTGAAGTAGGAAAAGACAATCTAAAATACACCATACAGAAGATTTTTATGAAAGGTGGGAGCAATTTTGTGAGTGCTTACTGGTCAGAGGCAATGCTATAGGGGGATTGTGTGGACACTAAATTTAGAGTAGTCTCGGAGGTCCTTTCCCTTTACTTTCCTCTCTTAAATCCATGTGTGCGCCCAGCACCAGAAGTTGTTTTCAGGCAGAGGTTTTGAGTGGGACTTGGGATGGAGAAGGAAAGGGAGTGTCCTTCAGCTCTTCATGGTGGTGACCTATAGAAGGAATAAACTTCTCCAATACATAGCACATGACATAATGGCACACTCTCTCAGGTCACCTTATCCTCAGTGTATAGGATGACCATATGGTAAAAACAAACATTATCTCCAATATTTGAAAAAAGCCGGCACAATGAATGAGAGGTATACAAATACAGGAATTGGAACATTAAATGTCCAAGGTTTCAATGACTATAACACAAAAGGACAAGATTTTGAAGGAATTATGGTACATGTATGCAAAGATATAAAAAGAAAAGATAACACATTCATGAAACAAAGGCAGAAACAAATGAAAATGGATAAAAATTCTGTTAATTTTAATGGTATACATTTCTCTATTAAAAAAAACACTTTTTGATTGGACAAAATATTTTGCTATGTGCTAATAATCCTACCTAAAACAAAATGGTAAATTAAGGTTGAAAATAAAGAGTTAAAATGATATGGGTAAAGAGGGAGATTCTAATAAAAAGTACAAAGGTATAGCAATTTCATTATCATATATTAGAGATTTCAGCCCAGAAAGTCTTAATAGTACAATAAGGTATATTTCATCTTGGTAAGAGTAAAAGTTCAGAAAAATACTTGTCATTCATGAATCTATGTGGGTATACCGTAGTAAATTTAAATTTACACAGAAAAAACCTGATAGAACTTCAAAGAGTAATGGGATAGTTCATAATTACAGGTTGAGCATATTTTTAAAGTGAAATCTGTTATTTAAACAGACATAACAAAGCATTTAAATATCATAACTGATTTGTGAGAACTTTATAACCAATACCTAGGAAATACACTTTATTTTTTAAAAATACATGCAACATTTGAAATTTTGTACAGCAACTTTGACCAAAAGGAAAAGTCAATAAATTAGAAAATGCCTATAATTTTACAGGCTACATTCTCTGATGACAATGTAATATATTTTGGAAAATTAACAACAGAAGAGCCATCAAACTTCTCAATGTTAAAACTTCAAGAAGGAATATAATGGAGTAATATTTTAAAAATTATGAGGGGAGGAAACCTTCACACCTCAGAATTTATATTCTTCATTTAAATGTGAAGGTAAAGTAAGTTTAATTCTCAGTCTTGAAAGGTCTCAGAAGTTTAACCGTATAAATATCCTTTTGGACATCACTATTACAAGAAGTGTATCAGTTCAAAAATCAGAAAAGTGCTAAAACATGAGGAAAGCAAGAATACATAAAAATTTTAGAAATTGTATCTATACACTCACATGCATCTGTGCAAATATGTTTTATATATATATATATTTATAACAATTAAAATTCATAGCGAATATCACTAAGGAGATGGAATAAACAGGGTAAGTGATGGAGACAAGACAGATAGTTGAAAAGTTAAGAATGTTGGGAGGTAAGCACAGGCTTGGGTTTGAATAAATTCAATCATAAATTTAATAACTGTTATCGTGTGCATCTAGTATGTGTCGGGCACTAGTTGAAGAGCTGGATATGACACAGTGAACAAAATAATCTCTGATTTATACAGTGAAGAAAGAGGTGAAAAAAGGAAATGAATGAACATATATAATAATAAGAGGACAATTGGTGGTAAGTATAATGAAGAGAATAAATATTAGGAAGAAGAGAGGTCCTTTGGCAAGATGACATTGGCACAAAGAACTGAAAAAAAAAATGAATGAATGAGTTGATCATGTGGATAGTGAGAAAAGAATTTGAGGCAGAAGCAGCAACAGCAGGAAGTATCAAAGCTCTGACTTGCTATCACATTCATCATGCTTAAATAATTGCGGGGAGGTCATCGTGGCAGGAGCAGAATGAACCAGGTACAGATGGGAGGGGATGAATGAAAGGGGAGACCAGATAATAATATAGAGCCTAACAGGCCATTGTGAATGCATTCTCTTTTTCTCTGAATGATACGGAACACCATTGGAGAGTTTTGATCAGATGAGTAACATAGCCAATATTACATTTAAAAAGAAATACTTGATTCAGGGTTTCTGATCCAGACAAAATGGTGTAGACCAACTTTTTCCAGCTCCTCCCACCGAGCACAACCATAAAACCAAAACGTGGTAAAAGGAACAACCAAATAAAACCTCTTAAAGGTTATAAGAAGAAGGTGAACTAGTTTGGGACCCCAAGACTAGAGGAGCAACATATCAACCTGTGTCTTGTTTCCCTTCCCACCGAACAGAAGAAGGTGAGCCAGACACTGTGTTTTCTGACCCCTGACCCAGCAAGAGAAGGCAGCCTAGCTAAGCTGGTTCCATCCAGCATAGAACAGGAGTCTCTAAAGACATCAGGTAAGCCCGACCCCACTGCAAGGAAAATCCACTGGAAGAACACTCTCCTTCCCCACCAAGCCTTAGACTTCCCTGTTCCACGGAGAAATGCTATGGGGACAGGCGGAACCTATGATCAGACCCAGCTGCAGCATGTGGCCTGGTCTGGGCAGGCTTTGCTCCCATGGACCCGATACTCTCCTGCTCTGGGCAGACAGCAGGGCAGGCAGGAGCAACGAGAGAAAGAACAAATCATAGTTAGTGCTCTGATTCAGGAAGGCTTTTTTTGTTTTTTTTCTTTCATTTTCCAAAGGCCTGAGAGGCTTCTTTACTGTTAGAAACAATTAAGTGAGCAGGCAAAACAATTAAAAGTGGCCTAGTTCCAGCAAGTGACCCAGTTTCAGAAGCTCCATTGTCCCTGAGTCTCTTCTTTCCCAACAGGAGACACCAGGCCTGTGTGTGCAACCAGCTAAGGGAAGCTGAGCACAACACGCTGGCTGGTCCAAAAGCCCCGTTGTCCCCATTGGTCTGGGAATCTCCAGAGACACTAGGGCAGACCGGACAGCACTGCTGGGGGGATCCCACCACACCCTTTAACCACTGAGGCGCATCCCCGCAACCTGCCTTTGGAAACCTTTCTGCTTCTCACACAGCACCAGCAAAGACCAGTGGGCGCCCCAGGCAGCTTTAGATAAACTAAGCAGCCTGAAAATAACACTGTGAAGTACTGAAAGTTAAACTATCATTAGAACCACAGCTCACAGAAGTAGGCCAAGATCAAAATGCAAACAATAAGCAAAGTGTCTGCCTCCTAAAATAAAATATTTAAATAGGACCTAGAGTCATCTAACTTAACAAACATAATGTTCAAGAAACAACTTAAAAAAAATCGCCCATCAGACCAAAAATCAAGAAAGGCACAGCCCTAGAAGAGAACAACAACAACAACAACAACAACAACAACAACAACGAAAACTCAATATTGACAAAGAAAAATATAATATGAGAAAATATTCTCTGATATTAAGGTTTACTCTATAGCTATAGTAATCAAGACAGTGTAGTATTGGTGGAGGGATAGACACATAGATCAATGAAACAGAGCAGAGAGTTCAGAAATAGACCCATGAAAAATATCTTCAACTGATTTTTGATGAAAGTGCAAAAGCAAGTCAGTGGAGGAAGGATAACCTTTTCAACAAATGATGTTGAATTAACTGTATCTCAGAGGCAAAAAGTAAAGAACCTCAACCTAAGCTTCACACTTTATACAAAAATTAACTAAAATAGATCACAGACTTAAATATGAAAGTAAAACCATAAAAGTTTTAGAAAAAAATATAGAAGAAAATCTTTAGGATCTAGTGCTAGGCAAAAAGTTCTTAGATGTGACATCAAAACCATGATCTATCAAAAGGAAAAATTGATAAACTGGACCTCTTCAAAACTGAAAACTGCTCTGTGAAAGCTCATGGAAAGAGGATGAAAAGATTAGCAACAAACTGGGAAACAATATTTGCAAACCAGATATCCAACAAAGGACTGAAATCTAGAATGTATAAATAACTCCCAAAATTCAACAGTAAAAACAGTTTAATTAGAAAACAAGCAAAATACATGAATAGATGAATAGATATTTCAATGAAGATGACATAAGATGGCAAACACATAAAAAATGTTCAACATCATTAATCATCAAGGAAAGGTAATTTAAAACCCTAATGAAATATTACTACATACCTATCAGAATGGTGAAAATGTAAAGATATAGTGACAAGACCAAATACTGATGAGAACGTGGAGAAACTGGATCACTTATACATATGTTCTTTGTGTGAATGTAAAATGGTAAAGTCATTCTGAAAAACAATTTGGAACTCATGCTTTTCAGATAAGCATGCAATAACCCTGTGACCTAGCGATTGCAATATTGTGCATTTATTCCAAAGAAACAAAAACTGGGAGGAAGATGATTGTTACTGAGGTGGGGAAGCTACAGAAGTGCAGGTTTTGGTGGCTTGAGTATCAGAAGTTTGGTTTAAGTTATTTTTGAAATAACTGTTTTATATTTTAATAGAAATGTTATATCAGCAGTTGGATAGATAAATGTAGAGTTCAGGGTAGTAGTTCAGGTTGGAGATACACATTTGGCAGTCTTGCTAAATTATTTTTAAAACAATGCTATTTGTTTTGTCAATGCTATTATTAAAGGATTGACTGTAGTTAGAGAAATATTCCAGGGATTGAGCCCGGAACAACTGGAGACAATGCAGAACGACAAAGGAGACAGGCAGAGTAATGCATGTGTGAGAGGGTGGGGGAAATCCTGTGTTTGATGTCTTCCACTCTTGAGATTACGCTTTATGTTTCTACTTAAACTATTCATCTAGTGAACTATAGTAGTATATTTTATGTAAAAGCAACCTTACATTTCTAAAATAAAAACAACTTGGTCATAAAGTGTTCTTTTATACATTGCTGAATTTTTAGGATTGTTAAATCAATGTTTATTAGTGAAGCTCACCATACATTTAACTGACCTTTCCCCCGAATTCTTAGTATCCAATAAAAAAAAAGCTATATAATTTTTTCAGTATTCATCCAACAGACTATACAGATAGCAAGGATACTGGAAAGCCAGAACAATTAAAACTGGAGTATTAGTGAAGGAACAAAATAAATAAATAAACTATAAAAGAGAATGGTGAGCTCAGAAATAGATCCATGTGTGTACGTCAAGTTGGTATACGATAGAGGTACACTATAAGTTTATAAATAAAAATGAATTACTCAGTACATGAAATTAGGAAAACCAGCTTACTCTATGAAAAAAAAAATGAACCTGGCTCTTTACATATTATGTAAATAAAAATAATTAAAAGTGCAAACATGAAATAGTATATATTGCAAAAGAGATGAGAGGAATTATATTTATGGTCAAAGTGATGATTTTTATTGCTAAAAATATTTCTTCCTGATATCTTCATCCCTTAATATGCAGAATTTGCAAAGCCCCTTGGTTTATTGATCATAAGAGTATTAATATTTATAAGCATTAATATTGCTACATTCTTTCTATGGGCCAGACACTGAACTAATCCCTTATGTGCACTTTCACTTCACTCTGAGCAAGGTGCTAATTTTACCTCCATTTTATAGTGAAGGAAAGTGATACACAGAGAAATTAAGTAGTTACCAACTGATAGAAACAATAAATGAATGTAGGAAAACTGACTCCAGAGCTCAAATACCCCAACATTTGTACTTAGATCAGTCTGTTCCAATAACAATAACACAATACCACAACACTGCATGCAACTGCTAGGGACAACATACACAAATTCAACATTGTACGAAACAATGTCAACTCATTTCTATTTGTGATCAATGAGGCCATGCGTCTCAAGGCACTGAGCGTTGGGGGAAGGTATAGGAGTGGACGATACCTTTGCTGTTGGTGTGGGCTTGCCATTACCTGAATATTTCTTGGCTTTTAGGGGTCCTGTAGCTGAACTTTCCTCTGGCCTTGAGGTAATGAAGCTTTGTTCTTGCTGTCTCTACCTGGAGTCTGCTTTACTTTTCCTCCCCATTATTTCAAAGATAATAATACATTATAATATATTACGCCCACTTTAAGTTTTAATTTTAGACCTCAGAGGTTACAGTGTCTCAAATGTGGTATTCACTATTTTTTTATAACTGGTGATTTTCCCATAGACTCCTGGGGATTGACTTTATCCTGTCATCTGGCATTGCCCTAGGAAATGATAAACTATTTCCCCCTTAACCACTAAGGCAACAAGAAAATATTTCTTGGCTCCTTTCTTTGAAAGTAACTAAAGAAATGCAAATGAGAATTAAAAACACCACCACCACCACCACCAATAAAGCCACCTTAGGCTATAAGAATTGCAAAGGTTTATTTATATTGTGTTTTTTTTTTTCCTAGTGAACAGTTGTTAACCACAAAAAAACTACGTATATCTTTTGTGTTTTATTTTCAAATATCCATCTGGTTCAATTGTTTTATGTAGTTATTTTCCTCCTTGCGGCATTTGCCCTATAACAATACATGTATAATTACATCCATGAAGACTCATGCAGTGCTATAATAACTATACAAACTATAAGATTTATTTTAATGGAATAAAGCAATCCTGAGAATCTTGTAAGAGCTCTACAATCAATATTGTACAATTTTTGAATGGGACATAGAAGTGAGAGAAAAACCCTTGTCAAAGATGAGACACATGAAAGGCCCCAAACAGCCCTTTTGTTCTCCCTATGGGAGAAAGACTCTACAATTAGATAGAGGTAGAAATAAAGTCTGAATTATCTGGGCTATGTTATGATCACTTGGATTTTATGCACTCAACAGTGCTTGGCAAATAGAAGAAAGCCTAATCAATGTTGTTACATTGAATTGCATCTTTACACAGTGAATATATAAATCTATGACTAGAAGTAACCAAAATAAAATGTATACATTGTTTTATTTATTATTTTCCCAAATATGTCTTAGGTTTTCTACCATAGCATATTATTTTTTTTATGAAATAAAAGTATTTTTAAAAACAAAATTGACAAAATAAAACATCTTCCCATTTTTTCTGCTTTCCAAAATCTTACTCCTCTCTCAAGATTCAGTTCTAATGTTGTCATCTCTGAAAACTATTTATTCCCAGATTCCTCACTCCATTTTTTTTTTACTAAATTGTGTGTTTCTTCCTCTTTAATCTCATAGATTCTTACTAAATTAATATGATAAATAAACTTAACATACTTTATACTGGCTATTTGTACTTTATACTGGCTGTTTTACAGTATAAAGTATATTTATATACTGACCGTCTGCCCTGCAAACCCCATTAATTCATGGAGTGTGTTTTATTCATGATTATTTTCTCCACCCTTCCTTGTATGGCACTTTGCATGTAGTAAGTATTAGAACAAGGCTACTGTCAGAATAAAGCAAATCACCGGCTGAGTAATGATACAATAAAATTAAAAACATTGTGTTGATGTTCCAATCCATGTTTTCCAACCTTGTAATAATTTGTATTACTTTTCATTATGTGAAAAACCTTTAGTGGCAGGTCAAATAATTATAACTATATATGATCATGTAACTTCCATATAGAGATTTTCCATTGTTGTAAGTCAATCTTTCATGCTGAGACACCATACTTTGAAAGAAAGTTTAGGCTCCTTAAAATGACAGAATCATCACCAAACACTGCAAACCTAAATTTTAAATGTCATTTCTTTGAGTACTTTCCATAATTAGCTTTTCTCCAAACTCAATCAATGCAACCTTTAATAACAGACTTTCCTAATAAAAGAACTGCAGTGACTATGTCACTGCTCACTTTATAAGGCACCTTTGAAAGTATTTTATCTCTGTTTAACACATTGTATATATTAGAACAAGTGAGTTAAATGCTATAAATGACTAGTCATAGCAACGCTATATAAAACCAATATCTGTTAGTTCAAAATAGTGTTCAATTGGTTACAACTACTTTTATCCATGAAGCTAAAGAGGATTATTTCCATTAAAACTTTTATTTAAGTTATTGCATGGGTAATATACCATTGTATCTGGAAATAGGGTCCCAAGAGAATCTTAGATGACTAAACTTTTTTGAATATATATTGTTTTTATTTTTCAATTATAGTTGACATACAATATGATATTGGTTTCAGGTATACAACACAATGATTAGATATTTCTATAACTTATGAAGTGATCACCTTCATAAATCCAGTACCCACCTGAAACTATACATAGTTATTACAATACAACTGACTATATTCTCCATACTACACTCTATACCCCATGACTATTTTGTAACTACCAATTTGTACCTCTTAATTCCTCCCCCTTCATTGGTTTCCCCAACCCTCCATCCTGCAACCATCAAAATGCTCTCTGTATCTATGGGTTTATTTCTGTTTTGTCTGTTCATTGATCCTCTTCACTAGATCCCACATGAAAGTGAAATCATATGACATTTGTCTTTCTTTGTCTGACTTACTCCACTCAATACAATACCCTCTATGTCCATCCATGTTGTTGCTAATGGCAAAATTTCATTCTTTATATGGCTGAGTAATATTCCATGGAAAAATGTATCATCTCTCCTTTATTCATTTATCCATTGATAGGCACTCGGTTTACCTCCTTATCTTGGTCATTGTAAACAATGCTGCAATAAACATATGGATACCCTTATCCCCCCAAAGTAGTGTTTTGGGTTTCTTCAAATAAATACCCAAAGTAGAATTACTGGGTCCTTCTTTGTCTCATATTGGCGCCTTCTTATTTTTTTTTAAATTACAGTTGACATTCAATATTATTTTATATTAGTTTTAGGTGTACAGAATAGTGGTTAGATGTTTATATAATTTTGAAATGATTCTCCCCATAATTCTAGTACCTACCTGATATTATACATAGTTATTACAATATTATTGACTATATTCTCTATGCTGTACTTTACATTCTCATGACTATTTTATAACTACCAATTTGTACTTCTTAATCCCTTCACCTTTTTCACCCAGCCCCTCAACTCCCCTCCCCTCTGGTAACCATCAGTTTATTCTCTGTAACTATAAGCCTGTTTCTGGTTTATTTGTTTATTTTGTTCTTTAGATTTCCACATGTGAGATTAGATGGTATTGTCTTTCTCTGTCTGACTTATTTCACTTAGCATAATATCCTCTAGGTCCATCTATGTTGTTGCAAATGGGAAGATTTCATTCTTTTTTAAGCAGAATAATATTCCATTGTATATATGGATGAGCATTGCAGTTTAAAGTCTATTTTATCTGATCTAAGTGTTGCTACCCCAGCTTTGTTTGTTTCCATTTTCATGAAATATCTTTTTCCATCCCTTTACTTTCAGTCTGTATGCATCTTTTGATCTGAAGTGAGTCTCTTGTAGGCAATGTATATAAGAATTTTGTGTTCTTATCTACCCTATGTCTTTTGATTGGAGCATTTAATCCATTTACATTTAAAGTAATGGTTGATAGATATGTAGTTATTGCCATTTTATTACTCATATTTTTTTAATTTTCTTTTTTTTCTTAATGAAGCCCCTTTAACATTTCTTGTAATACCAGTTTGATGGTGATGAACTCCTTTAGCTGTTTCTTACCTGGGAAGATCTTTATCTGTCCTTTGATTCCAAATGATAGCTTTGCTGGGTGGAATAATCTTTTTTTGCAGGTCCTTGCTTTTTATCACTTTGAATATTTTATGCCAATCCCTTCTGGCCTGAAAAGTTTGTTAAGAATTCAGCTGACAGTTTTATGAGAGCTCCCTTGTAGGTAACTAGTTGCTCTGTTGCAAGCCAAGGTCAGTCACTGTCTGTGCCCTTAGTGGGCCACTTAGTATGAGCTAAAAAGTGATCTGCAGATGGTTGCCACTTGTGTTGAGCTTGGATATCCTGGAAGAAGCTAAATTGTGAACTGAGGCCGGCAGCCACTAGTGCTGGGCTTGGAGCTGCTTAACAAGAGGTACAGGGCACGCCAAGGCCAGATACTGCTTGTTTGGGTTTTGTGAACCTTTGAGAGATTTTAGGAATGTCTTCAGCATGACCTAAGGCAGGCCAAGGTGGGCCTGCAATTGGGGTGAGGTAGGGTGTCAGGGAATCAATAGGGTGGGGCAAGTGGTGTTAGCTACATTGATGGAGACTCAGTTATGGAGCCCGCCTGCATATGTGTGCATGCTCGGTGGAGGGAAGGCTCAAGAAATGAACAAAGGCCTCTGTGAGCACTTCTGTCTGACCCTCCAGCCCTAACCCTGCAGCCACATGATTCAGTTCATCACCATATGTCCCTGGCACATTTCAAATGGCCGCCCCAGCTTTGGAGCTCACAATGAGTTCGAACATTCGTGAGTAAGTCTGTGCCCATCTCCTTAAGAGGAGCACCTCAGACTTGAGCTGCCCTCCACCTTACTCAGCCACAATCTGCACTAGCTTTCATAGCCAGAAGCTGTGGGGACTTCTCTTCCCAGCACTGGAACACTGGACTGGGGATCCTGGTGTGGGGCTGGAACATCTCATTCTTCAGGAGCCATATCCACAGCTGAGATGTCTCTCCTGATTTTTATCTGCCACATGTGGGTGTAGGACCAACCCATTCCGTGTCTCTACCCCTTCTATAGTCTCAATGTGGCTTTTTCTACATGTCCTTAGTTATAGGACTTCTGTTCAGGTATACTTAAATCAATTCTCAGTGATGGTTGTTCTGTAGTTTAGTTGTAATTTTGATGAGAGGAAGAAAGCATAGCATTTACCTATCCCTCTATTTTGATGGGAACTTTGGATTACTAAACTTTTAAGTCAACTCTATGTAAGTATTGCACAGCTGTTATAAGTTAACATGTGTGATGACAATAAATATGTTTTACTACTCATAATCAGAAAAACAGGAAAAAGTAATATGTTCTGCATCTTAGTGAAGTCTTGCAATGACATTGACCCATGTCACAACATCTTGACTTTTTTTTTAAACTTGAATGTGGGATACAGAGGTCACAATGTAAAAATCTAAATTAATGAAGAATTTTTCTATTAACCAAGCACATTTGAAGGTGAGCCTAAGTGAAAATTAAGTTTGCAAATCATGATGTCTTAGATGTTAACCATATATTTATAGATGGAACAAACTTAATGTTATAGAGATGCCAATTTTATGAATATATAGATATAAATGAGCAGCAAATTTAGTACAAAATACCAGTAGAATTTTGGGGACGTCTTGATATACTTAGCCTATAATTTAAAGAAATAGAATCACACATAGCTAAGTGATTTTTGAAAAATTGGAGCAGCATGGTAAGACTTATCTCCCTACCCAATATATTAATGTATATTATAAAACTAAATAATTAACATGATGGTATTGGTACAGATAAAGATAAATTGATCAATGTAATGGAACAGTTCAGAAATAGATCCTACTCTAAATGTGAAGTTGGCATGTGATAGTGATAGTAAGATAAATCTGTGGACAAAGGATTCATTTTTTAGTCAGTTTTTTTTGAGAAAATATATTTGTATCTCTTACACATGGTATATACTAAAATAATTACATTGAATGCTTAATGTTAAAGATGAAATTATAAGGCAAATAGACAAGATTGTATAAGAATATCTTTTTGAATTTGGGGTTGTAAAAATTTCCTAAGATAGAGCCCCCAAACCATAAGAAATGATGAGATTTGACTACATAACATGTAAAATTTCTCTATAATAAGGTATATTAACAAACAGGTGAGAGAATGAAAGATATATGTACATCTATTATCTGTTAAGTATTGATATCTGGTATGTAGACTACATTTCTATGAATCAGCAAGAAATAGAAAAGGCAGGTCAATTCCTTCATTTACTCAACAAATGTGCTCTGTTCCATAATATTTGAAAGTGCTAAGAATATTCGTTCATTTAATTGTAACAAACCTATGAGGTAAATACTGTATTTCCCCATGTATAAGACACTCCCATGTATAAGACTCACCTGAAATTTGAAAAAAAATATGTATTACATAAAGTTATTGAACTCAAGTTTTATTCATCATAAAATTCATACAACTCCTCATCACTGTCAAACTCCCAACCATTAGCTTGTCCTCATCTGTGTCTGATGACGAATCATTGTCGTCATATATTACCTCTCATGGCCTTCTGCCGTGGTGTTTTCAGTAGTGTTTCTTCTTCCCGTAGCCAGTCTCGGATTGTTTTCTCAGTTGGAGGAGGACCAAAATTACGTTCAGCAGTACGATTTCCATTCACTTTTGCAAACTGGATCACTTTTAACTTGAATTCATCACTGTATGAAAATCTTTTCTGAGCCATTTCTGGGCAGAACGTGGCAAAACGTAACCTACTGTAATATACCAGTAACAAGTGCGAAACAATGAGCGCAAAGACAAGCGCAAAAAAGCAGGAAATGAAAGTAAAAAAATCTACAACCACTGTATAAAACACACCCAATTTTTAGACCTCAAAATTTTCAAAAAAGGGTGCATCTTGTACATGGGGAAATACAGTAATATTATTTGACTCATTTAAATTTAAGAAAGGAAAAACAAGACACAAAGAATTTAATTAAGTTGCCCAAACTCCCAGTTTTCTAACTGCTGGAGCTGGGATTTGAACCCAAACATTCAGTCTCTAAAAATGGTACACTACTCATCAATAAGAAAACCAAGAGGAATGAATAAATTATATTAATAATCAAAGGGAGACAAACCCATTTACTAACCTGAATCTCCATGGCTTGTCCAAGTAACCTAGCCTGAGCTAGCTTCTTAGAAAGGACTGTAAGTTTTCCTAATGATAAGGCCTCTGGTACCCAGACTCCACAAACTATCTGACTTTGGAGGTTAGGATGTTGCTCTCATTAAAGGGGACAAAACCATCCCTTGAAATGGAAAGCAAGACCTGCTTAAATCTCACTCACTGGTGCTCCAGTTCCCATTTAGCAGCAATAAGAGGCATTCACTTAAAACAAACTAGGCAAGCACCATATGTATTTGCACTAGCTTGAAGTTGGAAGGTGTACTTGACTCCATTAAGAGGACAACAATTGGACCTGATTGTCATAGACACATATGGAGCTTCTGTGTTCTCCCTGAAGCAGATAGAATACATATTAGCAAGTATCTATCTGATCAGCAATATTTGCCAGGCACTGATATTTCCTAACATAATAAAAGTTAGCAATGGGATGCTATTTATGTCTGTCACTGCCCTAAGCTTCCCAGCATGGCATTTGGTGGTTGCTGTCACTATCATATATGGACAGCATATACCATTGAGCAATGGGATGACACTATCAAAGACTATCTACAATAGACTCTCCTGCAATGACTTCTACAGGGATATCTGTTTAAGCTGTCCTTGGTGATTGAACTCTTACACAATTGAACACTACCATATTCTACAAGAATGGGTAAAGTTCTGAGGCCCATAGATGTCAGGCATGGGGAATGAAGAAAGGAAGTCCATGGGACAAATTAAGATTCTCATATTTCAAAGCCACAATATGAGGAGTTTTATATATTAAACACAAGCAGAACATACTAAACGTTGTGCACCTTGCTCTTTTCACTTAGCAATTTCAAAAAACTTTCCACTTCAGCTTATAATGAGATTGCCTTTAAAAAAATGCTATAAAGTGCTACATTTCTATCTGATATGCAGGGAATCTAATGATTCTGTACTTCAATACTCACTCTTCCTTCCCATTTATTCACACGCACCTTGAACCCTGGTGAATATATGTGGGTCTGGCGTTGAATAGATTGAGGATGACTGGATGGACATAATATAAATGAGTTTTGGATCCCCTTTCTCCTAGGATAGTACCATGTCATTTCCTGGGGGTTTTATGATTTCATCTTTCTTGAAGTAAGAAACGTCGCTATGATTTTCATGCTTTTGCTACAGATTCCCTTTCCATTGTGATTGTCTTCAATTTTCTTTAGAGGTCCTCATTGCTGGCAGAGTGGTGACTGTTGGATTTTTGTAGAGTTTATGGTTGCAGAGGGAGAACAAGCATTCTAGCTATTTTTCCAAAACAACAATTTATGCATGAACATACCTGACCTTGGGATGTTGGAGAAAGGTGGTCAGAAGGTGGATGAAAGATTTCCTTTTTTCCTATTACAAATATGACCAGCCCCAACAGTCACCTATAACTGTCTCAGTCTGTAGCTCAGAGTGATATTGCAAATAGTTCTTGCAATCTGACTAACATGTGGGTGACCTTGTCAGATCCCATTCCCTTTTCTAGATAATTCCTAGTGATTCTTAGACAATCATTCCATCCTGAGGACTGTCACAACCTCTTTAAGCCTATTTCCCTTGGTTTTTCACATAGATATTTCCATCAATACAAATTATATCAACATTTCCTCATTTCCTTCAGCATAAAATGATGTACTTCTAAGATCTTGGCTCTTAAGACACTCTGCAGCTACTCTATGTAGCAGAGCTTACTTAAAGAGCTGTGATTGCAATTTTCTCCACCTCCTTAATGCAACCAAACTTTGCCACCTTCTTAAACAGCAGAAAAGCTATATGCCCACAGCAGGAGATAATCAGTGCTAGTTGGATACATGGTTTTACCCCAAAATAAAATGTTAGCACCACACTTTGTGTCCCCTAGGACTTGTTTTTCTCTGAAGTAAGCAGACTCTCACTTGTCTTCCACTTAGATATAATAATATTATTTGCAATCTGGAGGGATCGATATGATCCTTCATGATGATCCAAGAAACAAGGGTGGGGAGGAACAGCACACATTATCTACATAGCTTTGTTGCACTGTCAGAGGTGTTCCTAGGCTACAAATGAATGTAATAAAAATTTTAAAATGACACTAAGCCATCCTTCAATATGATCCTAGGAGTTTTTCTCTTGTTTTCTCACCTTGGGCTTCATAGCGAAGAGGTTTAGATGATTTTCACAAATCCTTCTAATGAGAATTTTACTAAGTTTGCTGTCTCCATACATATGGAATACCTTCACCTTTTTAAAGAGAAGTTGGAAGCTTCACTGAAGTTTCAATTAATTTCCTGATGGGAAGATATATGTTTAAGTAGTTTTCCTCTTAGGGTCCAGTAGGTTACTGAGAAGGTGCAGAACCTTTTGTTGGCTGGCTGGCTGGCTGGCTGGCTGGCTGGCTGGCTGGTTGGATGGATGACCCACATATCATTCCATTCAAGTAGACTAGAAATGAACTGGCTCAGTATGAGGGTCTGCAAGGTCTCTATCTGATATTGACCCTGAGAAACAAATTTCTGTAGACAACTCAGGAAGGCAATATATTCCTTTAATCAACAGACTCCCCCCAAAACTGAGGAGGTCAAGATCTTCTGATTCCCAGTATTACAAAATTGATCAAGTGTTCCCTGTGTCCTCCCAATTTCCCAGTAAAAATGTAAAAAAAAAAAATTAAATAAAGTACCTTTCCTGGAGCACAATGTGTCCAGGTACATTAGGCCCAGTTGTGCTAGGCCAGTGGGATAGTGAGAGCTCAGGGGACTGCATATAATCAGTGTCTACCTACAGACTTCCCCAATAAACTTGTATTATGTGTGTGTTATCCCTGCTCTGAGGCTATGAGGCTTACCCATTAATAAACATAGGGAGAAATGATCACATTTGCTAGTAATCAGGAAAAAGAGAAAATGAGGCAACAAAGACAAAATTGGAAAATAGCAAGAATTGACCAGGATTTGAAAAAAGATTAACACTCAGGTATTTCATGAGGGATATAAATTGTTACTCTCAACCTTGCAATTTGTTTTAAAATTTAGCTGTTATATTGCCCGCAATATAAAGGTTCTATTGTTGATATGTAACCTAAAGGAACCCTCAATCTGGTCAAAAGAAAACATGAGTGAGGATGGTTTTCACAGCATTTTCATGGAGGGAAAAAAATGGAAGCTAAAATAGTGTTCTTCTGTAGGGCAATGGATACATACTATGTGATATTGACTGGATAAAAAGTTGATAGATTTCAAAAACATAAAAAATGTGAATGAAACCAGAAGAAACAAAACCAATTTATAGCACAATGTTATTTAATTAAATAAAAAAGAAATATTTGAATAGGCACTTTACAACACAGGATGCGTAATTTTCAAGTGAAAAGATAACACAATTTTATTCATCATCAGGGAAAAATAAATTTGAACCACACATGTGCAATAACACACTCCACAGAATGGCAAAAATGAGAAAAGACAGAAAATATTAATTGTTACTAACAACATGGAATAACGGCAGTTCTCCTCAACTGTCTTCAGAGTGTGAATTGGTGTATAACACTTTTAGAGAAATGTTTGACAGTATCTAATATGCTGAACATCTGTGTACTCCATGACCCAGTAATTCCTGTTCTGTGTATATACCCAATATAAACACATACATATGTTCAGCAAAAGACATGGACAAGAATGTTCCTAGCAGCACTGATCGGAAAAGCTAAAACCTAGAAACTTCCCAGATGTTCATCGGGAGTAGAATGATATGCGAGGCACTGTCTGTGCTCTGACCACATGACCACACACCTTGGGCCTTTCAATGGTGGTGCACTCCAGACTGACTTGTAGCTGTTAGCGTCTGTAACCCATGGCCTGAAGGCTTTCTCTGGTGGCTGGATTTCACTCTACCACAGGTACCTCAGGAAGTAAGTGCCAGGGAATTAGCACTTTCTGGGAGCAACCCAGGACCAGTGACTATTGGGAGTGAATGTATAAATAGCTCAGCTTGTCCTTCTGCGGGGCTAACTCTGAGGGACGAGCAGTATGTTAGCATCCAGAATTCCCCAGTGGGTTTAAGGTCTAATTACCTGCAGAGGTAACTTGCTTGATAACAATTTTCTCTCCACTTCGATTCCTCATTTTTCTATTAGAATCTCCTGCCACCACCCCAGTCCTTATAATTATCATTGCTCCTTCATAAGCTACCTTTGCAATAGTGGTAATTACAGGGAATGTGGAGGTGGTTGGTTGCTTTCAAGTGCCTTTGATGCATGGAAAGAAGGACCTAAAAGGACCAAATTAGCCAACTATCAACTCAGGGCACAGTGTGAAAGCCAGGAGGCCTTGATGTTAGTATGTAAAGGACCCTCATTTCCTGCAGCCACAGAGCAGGTTGTGCTGAAAATGAGGTCTAGGACCAAATTTTGAGAAGAACAGAGTGCTGAATCAGGCTGAATTTATAATCCTGGTGAGTCTCCTATGTTGAATTCAGGCCTCTGAGAGAGAAAGGGTGTGGCACTGAGACCCAACTTTAGAATATGTAGTTTGATGTGCTCCAAATTTCTTTGAACCCTCTGAGCAGCAGAAATGATCCATTCCTCTGAGCTAAAGAATAAGCACCTCTGCATGCCTACAGAATATGCAGAGACTGCATCTGAGGTGAGACAAAGTGCATATTGCCCTCCTCAAACTCTGCCCCTCCCTCCAAATCTGCCTCTCCCCTTCTCTCATAGTTTTTGGGCAATAAATGTGATCAAATGTCAGCATGACACCAGCCAAGGATTCCAATGGCTGTCCTTTATTCCACCATTGTCACATAGTCTGGCACAAGGCATCATTATCTCATAGCTGGGTTGTTGCAAAAGCTTCCAGACTGGCCTCTGGCTAACATCCTACCCTTTCTACCATCTCTGCTTTCCGCACCACCCAGGGCTGTCACTCATGACTCTGCTCCTCTGAAAATATTTCAATGGTGTCCTACATCATTCAGAATAAAACTCAAAATGCTTACAGTGAACTCTATAAAGGCCCCTTCTTTGATGACCTTACACCCTACCCATAGTTCTCTGATCTCAAACTTATTTCTCTCTCTCTCTCTCCCTCCAGTCCACTCCATTCACAGTGGCTTCCTTGCTGTTTCTCAAATAAACCAAGCACAATCCCAATCCAAGCCTCCTTGGCTAGCTGCATCCTCTGGCCAAAATGCTGTTGCTAGGGATATTCGCATGGTTTCCCTCTCTTCTGTCTTTCAAGTGTTCTTTGAAACGTTGCATTTTAGTGTGGTCTTCTCTCGCTTCCTTATTAAAGTGATAAATCCTTCCTCTCCCTTGGGACACCCTGTATAACTTGTCTGTTCCATTTTTTCTCCACAGCCATTATCATCTTCTAATATAGAATTTCCTTTATATATTCATCTGTGTACATGTTACCTTTTTTCTTTCTGTTAGAAGTTAAGCTTTATATACACAGCTATGTTTATCTTTTTTATTTTCTGTATATCCTCAGGTCTTAGAACAGTTCCTAACACAGAGTAGGTACTCAATTCATAATCATTGAAGTGAATAACATAGAAAGAGTGAAAGGAAGGTAAAAAAGAAGAAACCAAAAAAAGTGATAAAGACAATGATAATAAAAATATATTACTGATGTCCTATTAGGTGCCATACAATAAAACACTTAGAATAATCCCATAAGTAAATATTACATCTATTAAACAGATAAGAAAACTAAGTCTTGACACATTCAGTGAGAAGTTTAAGATTACAGAGAAAAAGAGCAGAATGCAGTTTTACCAAGTCTGTCTGACTCACGTCTCAATGGTCTTTCTATATCTCAACAATGTCAGTATCAACTACACTCTAGCAGCAGCTCACATTTTTTTAGTCATTTGATATTTCAACTGAGAATCATAGAAGTATATTGATAAGCAATATACAAATCATCCTGATTGCAATAATAGTTACTGGTTTAGAGCACAGATTCTAGGATTGGGCTGCATGGGCTCACATCCTGGCTCCCACAGGTACTAGTTAAGTTACCTTGAGCATTTTTGTTCAGCTTTCTGGGGCTCAGTTTTCATGTCTATAAAAAGGTGATAACAACAATACCTCTCATATTAGCTTTTTTTTTTTACAAAAATAGACCATAAAAATTAAATAACACTTAGACTAATAATATTATAAGAACAAGTGTTATTCTCATTTACATTTGATACATTTTAAAGTTTTACAGTATTTTCAGTTTCCATTTAATATTTATAGCAATTCCATGCTGTAGATAAGGAGAATATTTTATCCCTGTTTTATTCTTTGATTTGTTATTTATCATTTAATGTTTGATATGTCCTACTCTAGGCCTTAGGCTTACACAGAGAAATAAAACATAACTCTTATGTTCAACACTCAGATAAGAAAGAAAATATAGTGGAATACATGGTTTGATAAAAGTACCTCAAGGATGCTGAGAAAACTGCTACCTACAGAGGTTAAAAAACCTGTTCAAGATTGCCCAAATGATAAGTCTCTCAAACACCAGAGGAATGGTGGATAAAGTAGTCTTATGAGGTGGTAGGTGTGGGGTCTGCAGTTTTTTGTAGTTTCTAGGAAACTTCCCAGGTTCTCCTGCAGCAAAGGACTGATCATATTCCTCCTTCCCTCACTTGATCAGCAAGACCCCATTATCCCAAAACCATAAATAATAATTCTTACTGAAGCATCAATGTGGTAGAAATGGATGCTGTGGTCATGAGCTCTTATCTGACTTGTTTACAGAATAGAATAAAATCAATGTTTCACTAAACTGGGAATCAGAAGCACTGGAAATCCTTGGGCCAAGGATTTCCCTCTCTGCATCTTGGTAAATGTTAGCTGTCCTCATCACCTTTATGAACTTTAGAATCACTTGGATGGAGGTCACGTTCTAAAAAAGAAAACCGAAACAAGACACTGCGTGACCTCAGAGAGTGAGTTCACTTTTGTCTGGATTCTTCACCATCTTTCCCATCAGGTCAATTTTTGTTTGCTTTTTAAACTAAAGGAAGTGACTAGCACACTGCTTTGTACAGAACCCAGATTCAAAATATTTGCTCAATGAATGAACTGTCATTCCATACAAAACAGCATATTAGTAACTCAGTGTTTAGACAGACCATCTATATATCATTAGCTCTTTCTCATCATACACAGTCTCATCTTTTAGACTCAGTTTGTAACACCTGCAAGTCCTTTACTTGTGCTATTTCTTTGCAGGGCGGCTTTCCCCGCAGAACAACTGCGCTCGGCCACAGCTGCACCAATTAGTCTCCCTGCCTGAGAAAAGTGACAATAGTGATATTTTTCTGGATGAATGATAGACCTACTGGAGACTCCACAAATCAAAATGTCAATTTTCTTTTCTCGTTCAGTTTCTTTTGTATTGTGTGTTTGTATGTAATTTCTACAAAATGCCTTTGGATAGAGACAAAACATCATGTTTTTTTCAAGTTTAACTAAATAATGAAGCAGATCTGTGACAGATTTTGACACATTTTGGAATTACAGTTGTTGTCTACAAAGTGTGGCAAATGCATGAGTTCTTTGAAAAGAATGATTTAAAAGAGCCAGTGGTACCTATAAAAAAGCCAAGATAGTAAAAGGGTACACTAATCCATGTTCCTAATAATTTTATAAAACAGAAAATATGGACTTCCAAATAAAGCGTAAAAGCCAAGTAGGTGCCCCAGTTGAAAATAGTTTTTCTTATAATTATAATATAATTTCTTTACAGTTTTATCACAGCCTAAAGATTTTATGGTATTTCAAGTTTCTGTACAAATTTATAAAGAATACATGCTACACTCATAAAAAAGAACTTGAAAATCAATATTAATGACAAAATAATTCAATGCTTTTCTCTATTTTCTATTAAAATATCTCTAGTGACTTATTAGATTTTCAGATACAGTTTTTGTTTGCTTGATTTTAATTCGGCATTGAAAGAAAAGTTATGAATTAACTTGCAGATTTAAGGTAAAATAATATTGAAAAGTATCTTTGCCCACAGAAATCTAAGAAAGTACATGACGAACATTGAGAGCGTGACAAAGGAGGGAAATAAAAACATGAGATCACAGTTTTTAATCATGAGAATAAGATTCCAGATAAAATGAATGAACTATGCTTGAGGGTAGAGTAGCTTGATTTTAGAATATGGTAATACTTCAAGTGGCTTTTAGGGATCATTCAACATCATCTTTGGAAAATGGCTTGAGTCAGAATATTTAGTTTGAATTCTGACACAAGCCACTTAAATTGTCCATGCATTCTCTACTAAAAGTTGATTCATTCTTTCTAGACAAAATGTATGGAATTACTACAATGTGTATGGTGCTGTGCTAGATGCTGCTAGGGGGTAAAAAGAAACAGAATGTTGCACTTAGTGAGCCTACCACATACAGGGAGAGATGGCACATATGTCTAATTACTTATAAATAAGAGAGAAGAAAATACACCATAAGAGGTAATACTGTGCTCTACACGGGAAATACATCACTATCAAATGAGGGAAACAGGCAAATTCTTATAGAGGAGAGATCATTTGAACTGGGTCTGAAGTGACAAGAGATATTTGGTTATGAAAAGGTAAAAAAAGTAAGTCCAGAATGTGGCATACGCAAAGGCAAGTTTGTAGCTTTATAGAAAATATATTCTGTAGGCCTCTTTAC